>NW_021621965.1:0-699 GCF_004785775.1 Grammomys surdaster | reverse complement strand
CCCCCCCACTCCCACCTCCCCACCCTCAAAATTCCCACCCCCTGGGGCATCCAGCCTTCATGAGGTCAAGGTTCTCTTCTTCCACCTATGCCCAGCAGGGCCCTCCACTCTTACATATTCAGTTGAAGCCCTGGATCCCCCCCCCCCCAAGTGCTCCCAGGCTGGTGGTTTAGACCCTGGGAGCTGTGGTTGGTTGGTATTATTGTTCTCCTCATGGTGCCGCAAATCCTTTCAGCTCCTTCAGTCTTCACTCTAACTCCTCTATTGAGAACCCCATGATCAGTTCAATGGCTAGTTGTGAGCATCTGCCTCTGAATATGTCAGACTCTTGAAGCCTCTGAGGAGACATCTATATCAGGCTCTTATCAGCATGCACTTCCTGACTTCCACATCAGCATCTACCTTTGGTGACTGCACATGGGATGGATACTCAGGTGGAAAGGTCTTCAGACGGCCCCTCCTTCAGTTTTTGTCCCTCGCTTTGTCTCCATATTTGCTCCCTTGAGTATTTTGTTGCTCCTTCTAAGAAGGACCGAATCACCCCCACTTGGTCTTCCTTCTTTATGGGCTTCATGTGGCCTGTGAGTTGCATCTTGGGCATTTCAAGGTTCTGGGCTAATATCCAATAATCAGTGAGTGAATACCATGTGTGTTCTTTTGTGATTGGCTTACCTCACTCAGGATGATAATTTCTAGTTC
>NW_021621964.1:0-5084 GCF_004785775.1 Grammomys surdaster | reverse complement strand
AATTCATTGTTTTTAATAGCTGAGTAATACTCCATTGTGTAAATATACCACATTTTTTGAATCCATTCCTCAGTTGAAGGACATCTGGGTTCTTTCCAGCTCCTGGCTATTATAAATAAGGCTGCTATGAACATAGTTGAGCATATGTCCTTGTTATATGTTCGAGCATCTTCTGGGTATACGCCTAGGAGTGGTATAGCTGGATCCTCGGGTAATGCTATGTCCAATTTTCTGAGGAACCGCCAGACTGATTTCCAAAGTGGTTGCACCATCTTGCAGTCCCACCAACAATGGAAGAGTGTTCCTCTTTCTCCACACCCTCGCCAGCATCTACTATCACCTGAGTTTTTAATCTTAGCCATTCTGACTAGTGTGAGATGGAATCTCAGGGTTGTTTTGATTTGCATTTCCCTGACGACTAAGGATGCCGAGCATTTCTTTAGGTGCTTCTCGGCCATTCGAGTTTCTTCTGTTGAAAATTCTTTGTTAAGCTCTATACCCCATTTTTTAATAGGGTAATTTGGTTGTCTGGAGTCTAATTTCTTGAGTTCTTTGTATATATTGGATATTAGCCCTCTATCAGATGAAGGATTGGTAAAGATCTTTTCCCAATTTGTTGGTTGTCGTTTTGTCCTATTGATAGTGTCCTTTGCCTTACAGAAACTTTGCAATTTTATGAAGTCCCATTTGTCAATTCTCGATCTTAGAGCATATGCCATTGGAGTTCTGTTCAGGAACTTTTCCCCTGTGCCCAAGTATTCGAGGCTTTTCCCCACCTTCTCTTCTATTAGTTTCAGTGTATCTGGTTTTATGTGGAGGTCCTTTATCCACTTAGATTTGAGCTTTGTACAAGGGGATAAGAATGGATCAATTTTCATTCTTCTACATGTTGTCCTCCAGTTGAACCAGCACCATTTGTTGAAAATGCTGTCCTTTTTCCACTGGACAGTTTTAGCTCCTTTGTCAAAGATCAAGTGACCATAGGAGTGTGGGTTCATTTCTGGGTCTTCAATTCTATTCCATTGATCTTCCTGCCTGTCTCTGTACCAATACCAGGTAGTTTTTATCACTATTGCTCTGTAGTACAGCTTGAGGTCAGGGATGGTGATTCCTCCAGAAGTTCTTTTATTGTTGAGAATAGTTTTCGCTATCCTGGGTTTTTTGTTATTCCATATGAATTTGAGAATTTCCTTTTCTAACTCTGTGAAGAATTGAGTTGGGATTTTAATGGGGATTGCATTGAATCTGTAGATTGCTTTTGGCAAGATGGCCATTTTTATTATATTAATCCTGCCAATCCATGAGCATGGGAGATCTTTCCATCTTCTGAGATCTTCTTCGATTTCTTTCTTCAGAGACTTGAAGTTCTTGTCATACAGGTCTTTCACTTGCTTGGTTAGATTCACACCAAGGTATTTTATATTATTTGCAACTATTGTGAAGGGTGTCATTTCCCTAATTTCTTTTTCAGTCTGTTTATCTTTCATGTAGAGGAAGGCTACTGATTTGTTTGAGTTGATTTTATAACCACCCACTTTGCTGAAGTTGTTTATCAGGTTTAGGAGTTCTCTGGTGGAAGTTTGGGGGTCACTTAAGTATACTATCATATCATCTGCAAATAGCGATATTTTGACTTCTTCCTTTCCTATTTGTATCCCTTTGACTTCTTTTTGCTGTCTAATTGCTCTGGCTAAGACTTCCAGTACTATATTGAATAGGTAGGGGGAGAGTGGGCAACCTTGTCTAGTCCCTGATCTTAGTGGGATTGCTTCAAGTTTCTCTCCATTTAGCTTGATGTTGGCTACTGGTTTGCTGTAAATTGCTTTTACTATGTTTAGGTAGGGGCCTTGAATTCCTGATCTTTCCAAGACTTTTATCATGAAGGGATGTTGAATTTTGTCAAATGCTTTCTCAGCATCTAGTGAGATGATCATGTGGTTTTTTTTCTTTAAGTTTGTTTATATAGTGGATTACATTGATGGATTTCCGAATATTGAACCATCCCTGCATTCCTGGGATAAAACCTACTTGATCACGATGGATGATTGTTTTGATGTGGTCTTGGATTCGGTTTGCTAGAATTTTATTGAGTATTTTTGCATCGATGTTCATAAGGGAGATTGGTCTGAAGTTCTCTTTCTTTGTTGGGTCCTTGTGGGGTTTGGGAATGAGTGTAATTGTAGCTTCATAGAACGAATTGGGTAGTGTTCCTTCTGTCTCTATTTTGTGGAATAGTTTGAAGAGAATTGGTATTAGGTCTTCCTTGAAGGTCTGATAGAATTCAGCACTAAAACCATCTGGTCCTGGGCTTTTTTTAGTGGGGAGGCTTTTGATGACTGCTGCTATTTCCTGAGGGGTTATAGGACTATTTAGATGGTTTATCTGCTCCTGGTTTAACTTCGGTACCTGGTATCTGTCTAGGAAATTGTCCATTTCATCCAGGTTTTCCAGTTTTGTTGAGTATAGGCCTTTGTAGTAGGATCTGATGATTTTTTGAATTTCTTCAGTTTCTGTTGTTATGTCTCCCTTTTCAGTTCTGATTTTATTAATTTGGATACTGTCTCTGTGCCCTCTGGTTAATCTGGCTAAGGGTTTATCTATCTTGTTGATTTTCTCAAAGAACCAACTCCTGGTTTTATTGATATTTTGTATTGTTCTTTCTGTTTCTATTTGGTTGATTTCAGCCCTGAGTTTGATTATTTCCTGCCTTCTACTCCTCCTGGGTGTATTTGCTTCTTTTTGTTCTAGAGCTTTTAGTTGTGCAGTCAACTTGTTAGTGTGTGCTCTTTCCAGTTTCTTTTTGTAGGCACTTAGAGCTATGAGCTTTCCTCTTAGCACTGCCTTCATGGATTCCCACAAGTTTTGGTATGATGTGTCCTCATTTTCATTGAATTCTAAAAAGTCTTTTATTTCTTTCTTTATTTCTTCCTTGACCAAGTCATCATTGAGTAGAGAGTTGTTCAGTTTCCATGTGCACGTGGGTTTTCCATTGGTTTTGTCATTATTAAAGACCAGTCTTAGTCCGTGGTGATCTGATAAGATGCAAGGGATTATTTCAATCTTTTTGTATCTGTAGAGGCTTGTTTTGTGACCAATTATATGGTCTATTTTGGAGAAGGTACCATGAGGTGCTGAGAAAAAGGTATATTCTTTTGTTTTAGGATGAAATGTTCTATAGATGTCTGTTAAGTCCATTTGGTTCATAACTTCTGTTAATTTCAAAGTGTCTCTGTTTAGTTTCTGTTTCCATGATCTGTCCATTGCTGACAGTGGGGTGTTGAAATCCCCCACTATTATTGTGTGAGGTGTAATGTGTGTTTTGAGCTTTAGTAAAGTTTCTTTTATGTATGTAGGTGCCCTTGCATTTGGAGCATAGATGTTCAGAATTGAGAGTTCACCTTGGTAGATTTTTCCTTTGATGAGTATGAAGTGTCCTTCCTTATCTTTTTTAATTAATTTTGGATGAAAGTCGATTTTATTTGATATTAGAATGGCTACTCCAGCTTGTTTCTTGGGACCATTGGCTTGAAAAATTGTTTTCCACCCTTTTATTCTGAGGTAGTGTCTGTCTTTGTCACTGAGGTGCGTTTCTTGTATGCAGCAAAATTCTGGGTCTTGTTTGTGTATCCAGTCTGATAGTCTGCGTCTTTTTATTGGGGAATTGAGACCATTGATGTTAAGAGATATTAAGGAAAAATGATTGTTGCTTCCTGTTATTTTTGTTATTAGAGGTAAATTTATGTTTGTATCTTCTTTTGGGGTTGTTGGAAGATTACTTACTTGCTTTTTCTAGGTTGTAGTTTCCCTCCTTGTGTTGGCATTTTCCATCAATTATCCTTTGAAGTGCTGGGTTTGTGGGAAGATATTGTGCAAATTTGGTTTTGTCATGGAATATCTTGGTTTCACCATCTATATTGATTGAGAGTTTTGCTGGGTATAGTAATCTGGGCTGGCAATTGTGTTCTCTTAGGGTCTGTATGATGTCAGTCCAGGCTCTTCTGGCTTTTATAGTCTCTGGTGAGAAGTCTGGTGTAATTCTTATAGGTCTGCCTTTATATGTTACTTGACCTTTTTCCCTTACTGCTTTTAGTATTTTTTCTTTGTTTTGTGCATCTGATGTTTTGATTATTATGTGACGGGAGGTATTTCTTTTCTGGTCTAGTCTATTTGGTGTTCTGTAGGCTTCTTGTATGTTTATGGGCATCTTGTTCTTTAGGTTAGGGAAGTTTTCCTCAATGATTTTGTTGAAGATATTTACTGGCCCTTTAAGTTGGGAATCTTCATTCTCATCTATACCTATTATCCTTAGGTTTGGTCTTCTCATTGTGTCCTGGATTTCCTGGATGTTTTGAGTTAGGAGTTTTTTGCATTTTGCATTTTCTTTGACAACTGTGTCAATATTTTCCACCGTATCTTCTGCATTTGAGATTCTCTCTTCTATCTCTTGTATTCGGTTGGTGATGCTTGCGTCTGTGACTCCTGATCTCTTTCTTAGGTTTTCTATCTCCATGGTTGTCTCCCTTTGAACTTTCTTTATTGTTTCTATTTCTAGTTTCAGATCCTGAATGTTTTTGTTTAATTCCTTCTTTGTGTTTTCTTCCATTTCTTTAAGGGATTTCTGTGATTCCTCTTTAAGGGCTTCTATCTGTTTACTTGTACTCTCCTGTATTTCTTTAAGGGAGTTACTTAATTCCTTCTTATAATCCTCCATCATCATCATGAGAAGTGATTTTAATTCCAAATCCTGCTTTTCAGGTGTGATGGGGTGTTCAGGGCTTGCTATATTGGGAGAATTGGGCACTGATGATGCCAAGAAACTTTGGTTTCCGTTGCTTATGTTCTTGCGCTTGCCTTTCGCCATCTGGTTAACTCTAGTGGTACCTGCCCTCACTGTGTAAAACTGGAGTCTGTATTTCCAGTTATCTTGCTTATTGCAGAGCTCCTCAGGGTCCAGAGGTCTCTGTGGTCTTATGCTCCTAATCTCCTGGGTGGAAGAACTCCTGGGACTCAGGCCACCTCTTGGATCTGGAAATCCTTCTGCTCTGAGTGCAGTGGCTCCTGGATGACTCAGGATTCAGTTTCTC
>NW_021621963.1:0-5433 GCF_004785775.1 Grammomys surdaster | reverse complement strand
TCAGGATTCAGTTTCTCAACAGGACAGGAGCAGACCGACTCTGTGTCTGCTCCAGCCCAGAGGACCAGGCAGGGGCAGAAGGGAAGTGGAATTCCGGAGGGGCGGGGTTTGGGTAGCTGCTGTGCCCTGGATGTCCCTGGCTCCCCGATGTATCTCTGGGGCTTAGGGAGTGAGATGGAGTTCTTACCAGCTGCTCTGAGTGCAGTGGCTCCTGGATGACTCAGGATTCAGTTTCTCAACAGGACAGGAGCAGACCGACTCTGTGTCTCTATTTATATTTCAAATTTATCCTCCTTCCGAGTCTCCCCTCCAGAACCCCTTATCCCGTCCCTCTCCCCCACCTTCTATGAGGTTACTCCCCGACCCACCCACCCACTTCCGGCTTCCTACCCTGGCATTCCCTACACTAGGGCATCGAACATGCTCAGGCCCAAGGGTCTTTCCTCCCACTTATGTCCAACAATGCCATCCTCTGCCACATATGCGACTGGAGCCATGGGTCCCTCCATGTGTACTCTATAGTTGGTAGTCCAGTCCCTGGGAGTTCTGGGGGGTCTGGCCAGTGTTGCTCCCCTCATTGGGCTGAAAACCCCCTCAGCTCCTTCAGTCCCTTCTCCAACTCCTCCATCTAGGATCCTGCACTCAGTCCTATGGTTGGCTGCCAGTATCTGCCTCTGTATTTGTCAGGCTCTGGCAGAGCCTCTCAGGAGACAGCCATATCAGGCTCCTGTCAGCATGCACTTCCCAGCATCCTCAATAGCACCTGGGTTTGGTGACTGTATATGGGATAGATCCCAAGGTGGGACAGTCTCTGGATGGCCTTTTCTTCAGTCTACGCTCCACACTTTGTCTCCATATTTCTTCCTATGAGTATTTTGTTCCCCCTTTTAAGAAGCCCTGGTCTTCCTTCTTCTTGGGCATCGTATGGTCTGTGAATTGAATCTTGGGTATTCTGAACTATTGGGCTAATATGCACTTATCAGTGAGTGCATACCATGTGTTACTTTGTGACTGAGTTACCTCACTTGGGATGATATTTTCTACTTCCATTCATTTGCCTGTGAATTTCATGAAGTCATTGTTTTTAAGAGCTGAGTAGTACTCCATTGTGTAAATGTGCCACATTTTCTGTATCCATTCCTCTATTGAGGGACATCTGGGTTGTTTCCAGCTTCTAGCTATTATAAATAAGGCTGCTATGAACATAGTGGAGCATGTGTCCTTGTTATATGTTGGAGAATCTTCTGGATATATGGCCAGGAATGGTATAGCTGGGTCCATAGGTAGTACTATGTCAAATTTTCCAAGGAACCGCCAGACTGATTTCCAGAGTGTTTGTACCAGCTTGCAATCCCACCAGCAATGGAGGAATGTTCCTCTTTCTCCGCATTCTCCCCAGCATCTGCTGTCACCTGAGTTTTTGATCTTAGTCATTCTGACTGGTGTGAGGTGGCATCTCAGGGTCATTTTGATTTGCATTTCCCTGATGACTAAGGACATTGAACATTTCTTTAGCTGCTTTTCAGCCATTCGAGTTTCCTCAGTTGACAAGTCTCTGTTTAGTTCTCTTCCCCATTTTTTATTAGGGTTATTTGGTTCTCTGTAGGATAACTTCTTGAGTTCTTTGAATATATTGGATATTAGACATCTGTTGGATATAGGATTGGTAAAGATCTTTCCCCAATTGGGTGGTTGCCACTTTGCCCTATTGACAGTATCCTTTGCTTTACAGAAGCTTTGCAATTTTATGAGGTCCCATTTGTCAATTCTTGATCTTAGAGGATAAGACATCGGTGTTCTGTTCAGGAACTTTTCCTCTGTGCCCATTGTTCGAGGCTTTTCCCCACTTTCTCTTCTATTAGATTTAGTGTATCTGGCTTTATGTGGAGGTTCTTGATCCTTTGGACTTGAGCTTTGTACAGGGAGATAAGAACGTTTCAATTTTCATTTTTCTACATGTTGACTGCCAGTTGAATGAGCACCATTTGTTGGAAATGCTGTCTTTTTTCCATTGGATGGTTTTAGCTCCTTTGTCAAAGATAAAGTGTCTATAGGTGTGTGGGTTCATTTCTGGGTCTTCCATTCTACTCTATTGATCTACCTGCCTGTCACTATACCAGTATCATGCAGTTTTTCTTACTATTGCTCTGTAGTACAGCTTGAGGTCAGGGATGGTGATTCCTCTCAGAAGTTCTTTTACTGTTGAGAATAGTTTTCACTATCCTGGGTTTTTTGTTATTTCAAATGAATTTGAGAATTGCTCTTTCTAAGTCTATGAAGAATTGAGTTGGAATTTTGATGGGGATTGCATTAAATATGTAGATTGCTTTAGGCAAGATGGCCATTTTTACTATATTAATCTTGCCAATCCAGGAGCATGGGAGATCTTTCCATCTTCTGAGGTCTTCTTTGATTTCTTTCTTCAGAGACTTGAAGTACTTGTCGTAGAGATCCTTCACTTCTTTGGTTAGAGTCATGCTAAGATTTTTTATATTGTTTGTGACTGTTTTGAAGGGTTTCATTTCCCTAATTTCTTTCTCACTCCATTTATCCTTTGAGTATAGAAAGGCTACTGATTTGTTTGAGTTAATTTTATATCCAGCCACTTTGCTGAAGTTGATTATCAGCTGTAGAAGTTCTCTGGTAGAATTTTTGGAGTCGCTTAAGTATACTATCATATCATCTGCAAATAGTGATATTTTGACTTCTTCTTTTCCAATTTGTATCCCTTTGACTTCCTTTTGTTGTCTGATTGCTCTAGCTAGAACTTCCAGTACTATATTGAGTAGATAGGGAGAGTGGGCAGCCTTGCCTAGTCCCTTATTTTAGTGAGATTGCTTCAAGTTTCTCTCCACTTAGTTTGATGTTGGCTACTGGTTTGCTGTATATTACTTTTACTGTTTAGGGATGGATCTTGAATTCCTCATCTTTCCAAGACTTTTATCATGAAGAGGTGTTGAATTTTGTCAAATGCTTTCTCAGCATCTAATGAGATGATCATGTGTTGTTTTTCCTTCGAGTTTGTTTATATAGTGGATTACATTGATGGATTTCTGAATATTGAACTATCTCTGCATTCCTGGGATAAAGCCTACTTGATCACTATGGATGATTGTTTTGATGTGTTCTTAGATTCAGTTTATGAGAATTTTATTGAGTATTTTTTTTATGATATTCATAAGGGAAACTGGTCTGAAGTTCTCTTTCTTGTTGGGTCTTTGTGTGGTTTAGGTATAAGCATAATTGTGGCTTCACAGAATGAGTTGGGCAGTGTTTCTTCTGTTTCTATTTTGTGGAATAGTTTGAAGAGTATTGTTATTAGGTCTTCTTTAAAGGTCTGATAGAATTCTGCACTAAACCCATCTGGTCCTGGGCTTTTTTTTTTTTTTCTGGTTGGAAGACTTTTAACAACTGCTTCTATTTCTTTCAGGGTTGTGGGACTGTTTAAATGGTTATCTGAGCCTTCCCAGTCCCTGAGCTTAGCCCCATACTGCCTGGAACAATCACTCCTACTACTGGGGTTGGAACAGAAATCTAATTTCTGGTTTGATTTTGGTAGTCAGGTTTGAGGAAGTCCATCTCAGGGAACCTTGCAGGAAATCCTCTTTAAAGTCTATCTCCTTGAAATATTCAGGATCAAGAGGCTATGCAGCGATCAAGATAGGCTTGCTCTGAGGAGCATGCAGGGGGAGCTAGAGATAGAGTACACTGGCTCTGGGGAAGCTGCCCAGCACTGGTGGACCAACAGTGGGCACCTGACTTGAGCAGAACATGTAAGAACCTCAGCTGTGAGACCCTCAATTGTTTTGCTTATTGGGTAGGTTAGGGTTTCTTGGGGAACATGTAGATCAAAAGTTTTACAGTCAGCTTGAGAAGCCATATAAAATCAATAGTGTCCTGGGGTAAGACAGCCCAACTCTGTGATCTTGAGAAACAGAGGGGGCCTGTGAAAAGTAGATGATAGTTTACATGCAGAGGTCAGCCAACCAAGGCTCAAAAGTATTTGGGGGCTAAAACACATCAGTATTGAACATGTACAGATGCTTATTGATTTCCAAATAAGACAGGACAATAATTATATGTGGTATTTATATCACATTAGGTAGTATATCTGTTATTTTTCTCACTGCTGGGATAAAATACCCTAGAAAAACAATTTAAGGAAGAAGAGGTTTCTGCTGGCTTAGTCTGAGGGTCTAGCACATCTGGCATAAATGGCAGGACAGCAAGAACATGAATTAGCTGGTCACGTGGCACCCACAATCAGGATATGGAGAGATTAATGCTGGAGTTTCATTCATTGTCACCTTTGTATTCAATCTGGGACCTCAACTTAACAGGTGGTGCAACTTACAGCCAGCGAAGCAATTTGCTCTTCAGTTGAACCTTCTCGGAAAAGCCAATATTATGAGATCTATGATGGATATGGATCTATGATAAATCCATGTTGATCCTAAATCCTGTCAAGCTGACAATCAGTATTAACCATTGCAGACAGTATAAATCATCGAGAGATGACATAAGCATTTGAGAGAATGGGCATAGTTTGTGAGCAAGCAGGAGACTATTTTATGGCTTGGAATATTTTCGGGTATGTGTTGGTAGGAGGTCTTGGAATCCATCCAACCTGGACACAGATGAATGGCACAAATCACCCATGTTCAGAGAGTTGATGCATTGATGGTAGTACTGGAATTTGTTACCTCCTGTGGCTTCAGTGACATCTCTGCAGAAGGCAAAAACGTCAGAGAGTCGTTCTCCACATAGCCTGTTTACATTCCCTGGTCCACAAGCTTTCTGACTCTAGACCAAGTGAGTATAGCCAGAGCAGGTTGTTTCTGACAGGCTTGGAGATGAGTCTTTGTGTAGGCCTTTGCTTTTGCTATGACAGGAGACACTTTTTCTGAGTCATTGAACCACATGGGTAGCTTGCTCTGCCATACAGTTCGACTTAGAGCTCTTGATCTCTGCATGCTAAACATACAGCTTGAACAGGTACATAAATGACAACCTGCTAGGCACAGAAACATTACCTAGTATTCAATAATATGTGACAAAAAGATGCATTTACTGGTCCTGAGTATCTGATCAGACCCTGATGTGTGGACTACTCAGAGTAAACAGCACACTAATTCTTAGTCATTGTCGGGCTTTGGTGATAGAGTCCTACAGTTGTAACTTGTTGGGAGGGAGTGGTGTAGAACAATCAAGGTCATCTTGAAGTAAATTTCAGCATGCAAGAAATACAGTGTTCTATTTTTCACCAGAATTCTTTGTCTCTATGTATGGGATATTTTTTGTTAGAAAAATGGATACTTAGGATGGTACCACAGGTATGTGTTCTGTGGGGTTTTAACCAGTTCCCCCTTAAAAACTTTTTCCTTCTTTCCTTCCTTCCTTCCTTCCTTCCTTCCTTCCTTCCTTCCTTCCTTC
>NW_021621962.1:799-9635 GCF_004785775.1 Grammomys surdaster | reverse complement strand
TCCTTCCTTCCTTCCTTCCTTCCTTCCTTCCTTCCTTCCTTCCTTCCCTCCCTCCCTCCCTCCCTCCCTCCTTTCTTTCTTTCTCTTTCTTAAAAAATGATTTATTTATTTACTTTATGTATATGAGTACACTGTAGCTGTCTTCAAACACATCAGAAGGGGGCATTGGATCCTATTACAAGTGGTTGTGAGCCATAATGTGGTTCCTGGGAATTGAATTCAGGACCTCTGGAAAAGCTGTCAGTGATCTTAGCTGTTGAGCCATCTTTCCAGCCCCATACCTTTCTTAACAACACTAGGTGACAGTTTTCCTTAAAGATGTTCATCTGTCTGTCTGTCTGTCTGTCTGTCTGTCTATATAATCAGCTATCTCTGAGTTAGTAAAACTTTGAATTAGATTTACGGAATTTTTTCTTATCATTGTCATCTTTCTTCAAATCTTACCTCTCTGTCTCCTGATGCTCAAGCAGCACTCACTGCCTAGCTGTGAAGTTCCTTTTGTGTGGTCCCTTCCACCATTCCTGCTTTAGTTTTGTCATCAGATGTCTACCAAGCCTTGCACAGCTTGAGCCACCATGACCTCCCTGTGAACAAAGCTGATCCATTCACAAAAGTCTGTATATTTAAGGAAGGGACATCTCCTGTCTTTCTAGGATCATTCTATCCACCCTCTCTACTAGCATCTCCTATTAATATGGTCTAACCCATGTTGCCAACTTAACATATGAAAGTTTCTATCATGGACTGTGGAGAGCTGCATAGTGCCACACCCTTAAGATGGTGCTGGTCTCTGTCTTCCACCACCTGTTGGTGAGTGCTCTCAGGAGTAAACAAGTCCTTATTTGGCTGTGGTTAGTGATCTGGCTTGCTTCCGTGTATGTGGGCCTATCTGCCCACATGGCAGACGGGGGTAGGCTATTCCTAGAGTACTTAAGCCTGGGAGAGGCTTCCCCCGGGGTCATCAGTCAGAAGCTTATTCAAGGTCCTGAATAAACTGCTTGGAGAAGAGCTTGTGTGTTGTGTCATCCTTGCTGGACAAGGGTGGGCGTGACAACTGGTGGCCCGTACAGGGAAAATCGAAGCTCAGAACTTCAAGGAGTCAGGATGGTGCACCAGTAAGTTCCCAGGTTACATGGGACAATAAAGTCAAGGTCCTCGACAAAAGAAGCGATAAAGTTCCCAGGTGAATTGGGACAATAAAGTCTGCAGAGCGTGGCTATTTTGCTCTTCTCTGTAGATAAAGAGAGAGCAGGCAAGTTCGTGGTGCAGTGAACCAAAAGTAAATCTTTGGGAGGAATTTAGTTATGGGCGCTTCTCAGTCACACCCAATTTTTTTGGCTCTTCAGGAGCTGCTTTTATCAAGGAGTTTAAAGATAAAAAGCTCAACTGTATTAAGATTTTTGAATGAATTCGATACCATTGCACCCTGGTTCGAGGTATCAGGAAATCTTATAGTATCCTGCTGGGATAAGCTCGGCAGAGATCTTGACTTTGCTCATGAACAGGGAGTGAAATCCATCTGGAAGTCAGTGAGAAGCTGTTTGGAAGATCAGAAATGCTGTAAGGTAGTCGAAGAGGGACAAATGGCCTTGGAAATGTTGCAAGAGCAGAGATCGGAGAGGGTTGCAAGTGAGAAGGGAGATAAGAAAAGGGAGCCATTGTACCCTAGCCTGGAGGACTCAGGGTCCACAGACTCAGAAGGAGAGTTACATGCCCTAGTAAAACAGCTAGAGAGAACAACTGTGAGGAAGAGGGAAAAGAAAAAAGAGAAGAAGAAACCCCCATTGGCAGCAAGCGGCGGATCGGAGGCCGTCATTAAAACACTCTCAGTTCCTCCAGCTTATCTTGAAGCTGCACAGGCTACTCCGCCTGCTCAGCCTGCCCTCCCCCTCCTATGCAGGGAGATCATTTTGTCCAGGGATGTGGCCTCAGGTCAGGACACTAGCATGTTAGCTTGGCTCATAGTGAGCGGGGCAGTGGTACTTCGCTGCCCCTGACTTCAGAGTGGCAGGGTCCTAGTAGGGCAGTGCAGAGAAGTAAGCTAGAGTAGTAAATAGAAACCTGAATCCTTTTTTTTTTTAAAAAAAAAATTACTGTGAGATAAAATGTTTAAATCACTTTTGATCTTTAAGCTTGTCTCTCTGGCAGAGCTTCTGTCCTAAAGCTAAGAGTAGAATCACGATTATGAACCATCCATCACCTGTGGCATGGAGCATGGACTTGCCACAGAACTGAAGCCACAGGGAAGGACGCCATGGAAGAATCCAGGGACTGTTAGTGTTGTGTGCTTCCCGATGACCCTACCTGGTAAGATGTCTGTCATCAGCTCTGTCAGTTTTCACTGCCAGCTCTGGGCCTGAAGCCCCACCTCCACTGGGTTGGGGACAGGCTTAGGGTACCAGCTAGTGGCACCTGTGCACAAGAACTACATCTGTAAACAATGGGAGAAAGCCAGGAGCTAGCTGTGGCTGACAGGAAGCCTGCCAGCCTTGTGTGTGTTGGAAGCGGGGCACATCTGAGCTGGAGATGGCTGACAGTGGCCTGTAGTTCTCTAGAGGGGAGGAAAATGGTTACATTCACAAGTTTGCATTTGCAGATATCCTTAAGGCATGTAAGACCATCTGTTTCTCCCTGGAATACACCTATTTTTGTTATCAGAAAGAAATCAGGGAAATGGAGGTTGCTGCATGATCTGCGTGCTATTAATCAACAAATGCAGATCATGGGCCCAGTACAGCGAAGGTTGCCCTTTTATCATCTTTGCCAGCCTCCTGGCCTATAATAGTAATAGATATTAAGGATTGTTTTTTTCTCCATCCCCTTGTGTACCAAGGATAGTGAAAGGTTTACATTCACCATTCCATCATGTAATCATGAAGCACCTGATCAGAGATTTGAATGGGTAGTTTTACCTCAGGGCATGGCAAATAGCCCTACTATGTGTCAACTCTATGTGGGCAAGGCCGTTGCCCCCCTGAGAAGAAAGTTTCCAGCTTTGAGATGTGTTCACTATATAGATGATATCTTGCTAGCAGCTAACAGTGAACAAGTTTTAGATCTAGCCTATGGAGAACTGATTAAGTTACTGGAGAGGAGAGGATTATTTATCGCCCCTGAAAAGGTTCAAAAGGAGAGTATAATCAATTACCTAGGAGCACACATTGGGCCTGTAAGTATATCTCCTCAAAAGATTGAGTCGAGGAAAGATAATTTAAAGACCTTAAATGATTTTCAAAAATTATTAGGAGACATTAATTGGATAAGAAGCTATTTGAAGTTGCCAAATTAAGAATTAAAGCCCCTATATAATATTTTGATAGGTGATTCAGCACATCATTCCCTTAGGCAATTGACAGCAGAGGCTAGAGTAGCTTTGCAAAAGGTTGAGGAGAGACTTCAGAGTGCCTTCTGCAACGATGGCAAGAACATCAGCCTATTCTTTTATGCATCTTTGCCACCACCACTGCCTCAGCTCTTGCCTTGTCCAGTTCGATACAAACTGCAGAGACCTTGAATAACTTATCCTCCAAGGTGGCTACTGCCCTGGATGTGCAAGCTTCCATTCAATTCTCAAATAAAGGGAGGATTGATGCTGGTCAATCAGAGAATTGACCTAGTACAGGAACAAGTGGATACCCTTTGGCAGCTGGCGCAGCTAGGATGTGAATGGAAAATGACCGGCCTGTGCATTACCTCTATACAGTATCATAATTTTACCCATACAGCAAATGTCTCTAAAACCCTGTCACAGTTCTTATTACAGAATTGGAGCCTGGAATTCGAAGAAACCCTGAGGGAGTTGAGATTCGCTATAGTCCATGCCAATTCCACGAGAGTGGACCTATCTCTGGCTACAGGACTGACTTCGTGGATTACACCAGTGATGGATCAAATGTATCAAAAAATGTTGAATGTGGGCTCACAGGAGCGGTATGCTGTTTAATCAAATGCCACTTTTGTGCTAAATCTGAGCCAGCAGGAAAAGGACATTTCTCTAGCATTAATTCAGAAAGATGTATTTTTCTTTTATTGGAAAAGAAAGGCTTAGTCCCAACTATAAAGCAACATTTTCTCTTAAGGGACTACTCTGTTGCTGGGGAGTGACCTCTCCTAGACTGATGCTTTTCTCCTTGACAGACAGACATCAGCTGTGGATCATTTGAAAGAGAGGGCGGGTTTGGGTTCCTTGACTATACTCATAGTATTAGCCTCCTTTGTCTGCCTGTGGATTATCTGTAAGATCAGAGTTACACAGCATCGGAACGCAGCCATGATTGTTCAAGCCTTTGCAGCCTTTGAGGCCGGACAGTCCCCCCAAGCTTGGCTGGCAGCCATCAAGCCTTGAGTCGTCACGTTCAGGTTGCAAGGCTAAGCACTGCACTTGAGGTATGCTGTCAGCTGCTTGCAGCCTCAAGGAGAGCAAGTCTGATAGATGCAGGTTAGTACCTTCCTTTTCCCCAATTTATCCAATCTCTCCCGCCTCAGAAAAAATCGGTACTGGATGGGTCTGGCACTGCCTGGGTAGAGATACCTTGGAAGGGCTAGTACAATGTCCTTTTCTCTCCTTCTGAGATCAGACCTCTACTCTCACCTGTTTCATACGAAAACAAAAAGGGGTAACTGTGGAGAGCTGCATAGTGCCACACCCTTAAGATGGTGCTGGTCTCTGTCTTCCACCACCTGTTGGCGAGTGCTCTCAGGAGTAAACAAGTCCTTATTTGGCTGTGGTTAGTGATCTGGCTTGCTTCCGTGTATGTGGGCCTATCTGCTGTTGCCACATGGCAGACGGGGGTAGGCTATTCCTAGAGTACTTAAGCCTGGGAGAGGCTTCCCCCGGGGTCATCAGTCAGAAGCTTATTCAAGGTCCTGAATAAACTGCTTGGAGAAGAGCTTGTGTGTTGTGTCATCCTTGCTGGACAAGGGTGGGCGCGACAATGGACGATCTCAAAGATTGTGTGGGAAAAATTCAGCAAATAAATAAACAAACATATTTTTACTATTTTGAATACATAAACCAGGAGCAGTGACACAAGACAGTGAATTCTAGCACCAATAGGCAAGGGAAGAAGGGTCTTGAGGTCAAGAGCAACATGAGACTCTGTTTTATGTTGCTTTTTAAGATGAAAAAGGACACAACTTACGGAAATTTCTAATTTTCACAATATTTGGTTAGTCTTGGGTGCATCATCATCTCTGTTGGGTTTTTTGTTTGTTTGGTTTGGTTTGGTTTAGTTTTTCTAGGCAGGGTTTCTGTGTGTAGTTCTGGGTGCCCTAGAACTTGCTTTGTAGACTAGTATGGCCTCAGAGATCCACCTACCTCTGCCTTCCAAGTGCTGGGAATAAAGGAGTGTGCTACTACCGCCTGGCTTATCTCTGCCTCTTCTTTAATATTTCCCACATCTGCCTTTTAATTGTCAGAGTTCCTTATACTGTATTATTTTCAATTAGATCTGTTGAGTGTATCTTTTGTAGTTTGCAAGGCCTGATGGACAAGTCTATAAATGGATTTATCTGGAGATTGTAATGTAAAGATTCAATTCATGTGTATTCTATGTAAAGATCAGATAAAATTATGCTTTTATCATTTCTTCATAGTGAGTACATTCAGAATTCTCCCTCCTAGCTGTTTTGAGATATGCCATCATTACTGTTAACTGCTTCACAATGTATGCTTTTGCTCACCAGAACTTTTATCTCCACCTGTGACTTTCATCTGTTGACCCACCTTCCACCTTCCTTCCCTAGGAGCCATGCACCCTTCCCAGCCCCTGGTGATTTGTGGTGATCTTCCTGCCTCTACCTCCGAAATGCTGTGATTGCAGGCATGAGCCACCACACACTCAGCTCTAGTGTTGTGGCTCTGTATGACAATAGCTTCTTATGCTCTCCTGATGTTCTTTCAAGTACAAAGCAGAACATCTAGAAAAAAAAAAAAAACCATGTGGCATCACAGAAATCCAAGATAAAGAAGACCCAAACCTCCAAATAATGTAAATAAACTGGGGGAAAAACAATGGGAAAAAAACCCTCATCAAATGGAAGAGATTGGGGCAAAATATCACTGAATTCCAGTGGTTCCCCATAAAGTCTTCTTCAAGGAAGGGGGAGTTTCTTTGGAGGCAAGGGGAAGGAAGTCTGTGTGGTATGAAAAAAGTCCTCCAGGAAAGTAACCCACGTCAGTGAGTTCTGTCAAGTTGAACTTGGGGTCTCCCACTTTTGGGTGGGGGCCTCCCACTCTTAAGTGAGCTCCTTTAGACTGATCTTCCCCAGTTCTACAGCTAAATTTTAATCTAAAACAACAGGACATTGAATAATGTGTAGGAGGAACAGCAGCGGCCATTGAGAGACCAAGAATTGCTGATACAGACAATGCAGGCAATTGGGAACTGCTGTGTAGAAGAGATACTTTCTTGGGACCAATGGAGTATTAAAGGAGTTTGTAGCAGTGTTCAGATGAGCTTGCAATGGCATTTCTCACCTGCTCCTGGAGTCTCCGTCATTGACTCTGTGTCCCAAGGGCAGGTAGGGTTGGGCAGCTAGTAGTTCAGGACACAGGCAACAATGGAGAGCCTGTTCCTTACCACCTTACCTTTTCCTTGCTCCTGCCCCATTTTGTTAGTTCCCTTCCTTCTCTTAGACAAACTGCTTCTACTTTTATTAATAGATGTACACAGGATTTAAATAACTATACAAAGTGTGGGAATCACAAATAAGGAATATACACATATGTCTTTCTGAGGCTGACTCAGTCTGCTTAACAGAACCTGCTCCATTTGTACCCATTCTCTCTGCACAAAATATGCGTATCTTCTTTATTATTTTTCCTTTTATATTTTTTATGTGCATTGGTGTTTTGCTTACATGTCTGTCTGTCTGAGGGTGTCATATCACGTGTGAATGGAATTACAGACAGCTGTGAGCTGCCAAGTAGGTGTTGGAAATTGAATCCTAGTCCATTGGAAGAGTAGCTAATGCTCTTAACCTCTGAGGCATCTCTCCAGGCCCAAGTCTTTTTCTTCTTTATGTCTGAAAAAAATCTATTGTATCCGTACACAACATGTTCCTTACCCATTCTCTTGTTGCTGGATACCTAGATAACAACTTATAGTTAACTATTGTGGATAGTGCTTCAACTTTGATATGGGAGCATCCTTGTGATGTGCCAACTCTGAGTCAACATCCAAGTGAGATCTCTGGGACACAGGGTTGAGTTTTGGAGAAACCTCCACATTAGTGTCCAAAAAGATTAGACCAATCTATATTCCCATGGGTAGTGTACAAGAGTTCCCTTTTGTCCATAGTCCATCTGGTCTATGCTGTGTCTTCTGTTAATGACTGTCTTTCCAGCTGGCATATACTTTTGATTTGTATTTCTCTGTCTGCTAGTAAGACTGAACATTTTTCACATGTCCATTGACTAACTGTACACCCCCTTTTGATCATTTAACTAGCCTGTATAGTGACTGGGTTGTTCATTTTCTGGTTCTTATTTTTTTCTTATAACTTTTGAGTTCTCTGTTTATTTTAGAACTTATTCCTCTGTCATATGTACAGCTGTCAAAGATTTTTCTCCTAGTCTGTCTTTCTGGTGTGATTAACTGTTGTCTTTGAGAGAATCCTTCTTGTTTTTTGATCTTGCAGTGGAGTCTCCAAGGGAGGCCATGGTGAAGTGATGGTGGCATGGAGGGGCACACCTGCTTTGGAAAGCTGTCATAGAAAGACTGACATTGTCCAGCTTTGAGAGAGGAAGACAATCTCCATGGTTCCTATTATTTTCAAGTGAATTACCTTAAAGTTTGCTCACAAGACAGTGTTTTTAAATCAGGATTTACATGGAATTTCTTCTGCTTTTCCAACCCCTTCCATACCTTTGCTGAAAGACATTTGTGTTCTGAGAGTCTGAATAAGGCCCTTATCAAAGGGGCTCAACTTTACCCCCCACTGCCCTTAAAGGCAGAAATAATCTCCATCTATTAATTGCCTCAAGCCTTTTTGGCATACGGTTTCATTTGGAGGATTTTGCAGGGACATTTTATACGTGATGAATGTTCCAAAGGCCTTTTGTGCCTAATTCTAGGTTTAACTGTTGCCTTTGGTTTTACATGTTGCTAAATTTGTAAAGTCTTCCATCTATCCCAAAATTCCAGCATGATTATCACACAGAGAGGACCTTTGATAAGTACACATTCAAGTGGGTATCTCATTGCTAAGACAAGACTTCAAAAGAATTCAGTTCTCTCTCTCTATCCCTCCCTCCCTCTCTCCTATTCACTCTCTCCATTTCTCTCTTTATTTCTCTCCCTTTCTTGATACTGCAGACAGAACTCAAAGTCTAGGGCAAATATTCTATGCTTCTATCGCTGAGCTATATAGAGCTCTACATTTTATTAACTAGTCGATCAAAAAGTGGGTGGGTGGATGGATGGATGGATGGAAGGAAGCAAAATAGAAGGGAATGTGAGCCAAGATACTGACCTTCCTTCTAGCTTTCTCTTTGTGTAAGAAGCCTAGACTGGGCCTGAGCCAGCCTCCAAAGCTCTACAGTAACTTTCTTTTTTTTTTTTTTTATTGGATGTTTTATTTACATTTCCTATGTTGTCTCCTTACCCCATCCCCCACCCACCCCGGAACCCCCAATCCCCTCACCCCTCCTCCTTCTTCTCTGTGGATGTAACCTCTATCTATTCCCCCCCACTCCCACCTCCCCACCCTCAAAATTCCCACCCCCTGGGGCATCCAGCCTTCATGAGGTCAAGGTTCTCTTCTTCCACCTATGCCCAGCAGGGCCCTCCACTCTTACATATTCAGTTGAAGCCCTGGATCCCCCCCCCCCCCA
>NW_021621962.1:0-699 GCF_004785775.1 Grammomys surdaster | reverse complement strand
CCCCCCCACTCCCACCTCCCCACCCTCAAAATTCCCACCCCCTGGGGCATCCAGCCTTCATGAGGTCAAGGTTCTCTTCTTCCACCTATGCCCAGCAGGGCCCTCCACTCTTACATATTCAGTTGAAGCCCTGGATCCCCCCCCCCCCAAGTGCTCCCAGGCTGGTGGTTTAGACCCTGGGAGCTGTGGTTGGTTGGTATTATTGTTCTCCTCATGGTGCCGCAAATCCTTTCAGCTCCTTCAGTCTTCACTCTAACTCCTCTATTGAGAACCCCATGATCAGTTCAATGGCTAGTTGTGAGCATCTGCCTCTGAATATGTCAGACTCTTGAAGCCTCTGAGGAGACATCTATATCAGGCTCTTATCAGCATGCACTTCCTGACTTCCACATCAGCATCTACCTTTGGTGACTGCACATGGGATGGATACTCAGGTGGAAAGGTCTTCAGACGGCCCCTCCTTCAGTTTTTGTCCCTCGCTTTGTCTCCATATTTGCTCCCTTGAGTATTTTGTTGCTCCTTCTAAGAAGGACCGAATCACCCCCACTTGGTCTTCCTTCTTTATGGGCTTCATGTGGCCTGTGAGTTGCATCTTGGGCATTTCAAGGTTCTGGGCTAATATCCAATAATCAGTGAGTGAATACCATGTGTGTTCTTTTGTGATTGGCTTACCTCACTCAGGATGATAATTTCTAGTTC
>NW_021621961.1:0-5085 GCF_004785775.1 Grammomys surdaster | reverse complement strand
AATTCATTGTTTTTAATAGCTGAGTAATACTCCATTGTGTAAATATACCACATTTTTTTGAATCCATTCCTCAGTTGAAGGACATCTGGGTTCTTTCCAGCTCCTGGCTATTATAAATAAGGCTGCTATGAACATAGTTGAGCATATGTCCTTGTTATATGTTCGAGCATCTTCTGGGTATACACCTAGGAGTGGTATAGCTGGATCCTCGGGTAATGCTATGTCCAATTTTCTGAGGAACCGCCACACTGATTTCCAAAGTGGTTGCACCATCTTGCAGTCCCACCAACAATGGAGGAGTGTTCCTCTTTCTCCACACCCTCGCCAGCATCTACTATCACCTGAGTTTTTAATCTTAGCCATTCTGACTAGTGTGAGATGGAATCTCAGGGTTGTTTTGATTTGCATTTCCCTGACGACTAAGGATGCCGAGCATTTCTTTAGGTGCTTCTCGGCCATTCGAGTTTCTTCTGTTGAAAATTCTTTGTTAAGCTCTATACCCCATTTTTTAATAGGGTAATTTGGTTGTCTGGAGTCTAATTTCTTGAGTTCTTTGTATATATTGGATATTAGCCCTCTATCAGATGAAGGATTGGTAAAGATCTTTTCCCAATTTGTTGGTTGTCATTTTGTCCTATTGATAGTGTCCTTTGCCTTACAGAAACTTTGCAATTTTATGAAGTCCCATTTGTCAATTCTCGATCTTAGAGCATATGCCATTGGAGTTCTGTTCAGGAACTTTTCCCCTGTGCCCAAGTATTCGAGGCTTTTCCCCACCTTCTCTTCTATTAGTTTCAGTGTATCTGGTTTTATGTGGAGGTCCTTTATCCACTTAGATTTGAGCTTTGTACAAGGGGATAAGAATGGATCAATTTTCATTCTTCTACATGTTGTCCTCCAGTTGAACCAGCACCATTTGTTGAAAATGCTGTCCTTTTTCCACTGGACAGTTTTAGCTCCTTTGTCAAAGATCAAGTGACCATAGGAGTGTGGGTTCATTTCTGGGTCTTCAATTCTATTCCATTGATCTTCCTGCCTGTCTCTGTACCAATACCAGGTAGTTTTTATCACTATTGCTCTGTAGTACAGCTTGAGGTCAGGGATGGTGATTCCTCCAGAAGTTCTTTTATTGTTGAGAATAGTTTTCGCTATCCTGGGTTTTTTGTTATTCCATATGAATTTGAGAATTTCCTTTTCTAACTCTGTGAAGAATTGAGTTGGGATTTTAATGGGGATTGCATTGAATCTGTAGATTGCTTTTGGCAAGATGGCCATTTTTATTATATTAATCCTGCCAATCCATGAGCATGGGAGATCTTTCCATCTTCTGAGATCTTCTTCAATTTCTTTCTTCAGAGACTTGAAGTTCTTGTCATACAGGTCTTTCACTTGCTTGGTTAGATTCACACCAAGGTATTTTATATTATTTGCAACTATTGTGAAGGGTGTCATTTCCCTAATTTCTTTTTCAGTCTGTTTATCTTTCATGTAGAGGAAGGCTACTGATTTGTTTGAGTTGATTTTATAACCACCCACTTTGCTGAAGTTGTTTATCAGGTTTAGGAGTTCTCTGGTGGAAGTTTGGGGGTCACTTAAGTATACTATCATATCATCTGCAAATAGCGATATTTTGACTTCTTCCTTTCCTATTTGTATCCCTTTGACTTCTTTTTGCTGTCTAATTGCTCTGGCTAAGACTTCCAGTACTATATTGAATAGGTAGGGGGAGAGTGGGCAACCTTGTCTAGTCCCTGATCTTAGTGGGATTGCTTCAAGTTTCTCTCCATTTAGCTTGATGTTGGCTACTGGTTTGCTGTAAATTGCTTTTACTATGTTTAGGTAGGGGCCTTGAATTCCTGATCTTTCCAAGACTTTTATCATGAAGGGATGTTGAATTTTGTCAAATGCTTTCTCAGCATCTAGTGAGATGATCATGTGGTTTTTTTTCTTTAAGTTTGTTTATATAGTGGATTACATTGATGGATTTCCGAATATTGAACCATCCCTGCATTCCTGGGATAAAACCTACTTGATCATGATGGATGATTGTTTTGATGTGGTCTTGGATTCGGTTTGCTAGAATTTTATTGAGTATTTTTGCATCGATGTTCATAAGGGAGATTGGTCTGAAGTTCTCTTTCTTTGTTGGGTCCTTGTGGGGTTTGGGAATGAGTGTAATTGTAGCTTCATAGAACGAATTGGGTAGTGTTCCTTCTGTCTCTATTTTGTGGAATAGTTTGAAGAGAATTGGTATTAGGTCTTCCTTGAAGGTCTGATAGAATTCAGCACTAAAACCATCTGGTCCTGGGCTTTTTTTAGTGGGGAGGCTTTTGATGACTGCTGCTATTTCCTGAGGGGTTATAGGACTATTTAGATGGTTTATCTGCTCCTGGTTTAACTTCGGTACCTGGTATCTGTCTAGGAAATTGTCCATTTCATCCAGGTTTTCCAGTTTTGTTGAGTATAGGCCTTTGTAGTAGGATCTGATGATTTTTTGAATTTCTTCAGTTTCTGTTGTTATGTCTCCCTTTTCAGTTCTGATTTTATTAATTTGGATACTGTCTCTGTGCCCTCTGGTTAATCTGGCTAAGGGTTTATCTATCTTGTTGATTTTCTCAAAGAACCAACTCCTGGTTTTATTGATATTTTGTATTGTTCTTTCTGTTTCTATTTGGTTGATTTCAGCCCTGAGTTTGATTATTTCCTGCCTTCTACTCCTCCTGGGTGTATTTGCTTCTTTTTGTTCTAGAGCTTTTAGTTGTGCAGTCAACTTGTTAGTGTGTGCTCTTTCCAGTTTCTTTTTGTAGGCACTTAGAGCTATGAGCTTTCCTCTTAGCACTGCCTTCATGGATTCCCACAAGTTTTGGTATGATGTGTCCTCATTTTCATTGAATTCTAAAAAGTCTTTTATTTCTTTCTTTATTTCTTCCTTGACCAAGTCATCATTGAGTAGAGAGTTGTTCAGTTTCCATGTGCACGTGGGTTTTCCATTGGTTTTGTCATTATTAAAGACCAGTCTTAGTCCGTGGTGATCTGATAAGATGCAAGGGATTATTTCAATCTTTTTGTATCTGTAGAGGCTTGTTTTGTGACCAATTATATGGTCTATTTTGGAGAAGGTACCATGAGGTGCTGAGAAAAAGGTATATTCTTTTGTTTTAGGATGAAATGTTCTATAGATGTCTGTTAAGTCCATTTGGTTCATAACTTCTGTTAATTTCAAAGTGTCTCTGTTTAGTTTCTGTTTCCATGATCTGTCCATTGCTGACAGTGGGGTGTTGAAATCCCCCACTATTATTGTGTGAGGTGTAATGTGTGTTTTGAGCTTTAGTAAAGTTTCTTTTATGTATGTAGGTGCCCTTGCATTTGGAGCATAGATGTTCAGAATTGAGAGTTCACCTTGGTAGATTTTTCCTTTGATGAGTATGAAGTGTCCTTCCTTATCTTTTTTAATTAATTTTGGATGAAAGTCGATTTTATTTGATATTAGAATGGCTACTCCAGCTTGTTTCTTGGGACCATTGGCTTGAAAAATTGTTTTCCACCCTTTTATTCTGAGGTAGTGTCTGTCTTTGTCACTGAGGTGCGTTTCTTGTATGCAGCAAAATTCTGGGTCTTGTTTGTGTATCCAGTCTGATAGTCTGCGTCTTTTTATTGGGGAATTGAGACCATTGATGTTAAGAGATATTAAGGAAAAATGATTGTTGCTTCCTGTTATTTTTGTTATTAGAGGTAAATTTATGTTTGTATCTTCTTTTGGGGTTGTTGGAAGATTACTTACTTGCTTTTTCTAGGTTGTAGTTTCCCTCCTTGTGTTGGCATTTTCCATCAATTATCCTTTGAAGTGCTGGGTTTGTGGGAAGATATTGTGCAAATTTGGTTTTGTCATGGAATATCTTGGTTTCACCATCTATATTGATTGAGAGTTTTGCTGGGTATAGTAATCTGGGCTGGCAATTGTGTTCTCTTAGGGTCTGTATGATGTCAGTCCAGGCTCTTCTGGCTTTTATAGTCTCTGGTGAGAAGTCTGGTGTAATTCTTATAGGTCTGCCTTTATATGTTACTTGACCTTTTTCCCTTACTGCTTTTAGTATTTTTTCTTTGTTTTGTGCATCTGATGTTTTGATTATTATGTGACGGGAGGTATTTCTTTTCTGGTCTAGTCTATTTGGTGTTCTGTAGGCTTCTTGTATGTTTATGGGCATCTTGTTCTTTAGGTTAGGGAAGTTTTCCTCAATGATTTTGTTGAAGATATTTACTGGCCCTTTAAGTTGGGAATCTTCATTCTCATCTATACCTATTATCCTTAGGTTTGGTCTTCTCATTGTGTCCTGGATTTCCTGGATGTTTTGAGTTAGGAGTTTTTTGCATTTTGCATTTTCTTTGACAACTGTGTCAATATTTTCCACCGTATCTTCTGCATTTGAGATTCTCTCTTCTATCTCTTGTATTCGGTTGGTGATGCTTGCGTCTGTGACTCCTGATCTCTTTCTTAGGTTTTCTATCTCCATGGTTGTCTCCCTTTGAACTTTCTTTATTGTTTCTATTTCTAGTTTCAGATCCTGAATGTTTTTGTTTAATTCCTTCTTTGTGTTTTCTTCCATTTCTTTAAGGGATTTCTGTGATTCCTCTTTAAGGGCTTCTATCTGTTTACTTGTACTCTCCTGTATTTCTTTAAGGGAGTTACTTAATTCCTTCTTATAATCCTCCATCATCATCATGAGAAGTGATTTTAATTCCAAATCCTGCTTTTCAGGTGTGATGGGGTGTTCAGGGCTTGCTATATTGGGAGAACTGGGCACTGATGATGCCAAGAAACTTTGGTTTCCGTTGCTTATGTTCTTGCGCTTGCCTTTCGCCATCTGGTTAACTCTAGTGGTACCTGCCCTCACTGTGTAAAACTGGAGTCTGTATTTCCAGTTATCTTGCTTATTGCAGAGCTCCTCAGGGTCCAGAGGTCTCTGTGGTCTTATGCTCCTAATCTCCTGGGTGGAAGAACTCCTGGGACTCAGGCCACCTCTTGGATCTGGAAATCCTTCTGCTCTGAGTGCAGTGGCTCCTGGATGACTCAGGATTCAGTTTCTC
>NW_021621960.1:0-1104 GCF_004785775.1 Grammomys surdaster | reverse complement strand
TTTTTGTAAAAAAATGATGTGTGGAAAAGCAATGTGTTCTATTCACACAGATAAAAGGTATGGAAATCTAGGAATGATTACATTGCAGCAGAAGGTGAGAATAAGATTAGGGGGAGAAGAAGACAGCAAGATTGGGAGGAAGAAGGAGGACAGCAAAGTAGAATAACTTAGACATTAAGAAAGCATATAGTCTGATAGGATCCCCCAACTTTTACTTTCTCTTAAAAGTACAGACTAGAGTCCTTTTAAAAAAAAGGTCTGCTTTTTTCTCCCCCTTGCAAGTAACTTTCTCTGGCTGAGTAGGAATTAGATAAACTCTCAACCTAAGGGCCCAGGTTGTAGTATTCCTGTAGAAAAAGAACAAAAGAACCTCTTAACTTAGTTATCTGCTGTTATACAAAAGGTGTCAATAGATCCAGAGGTCTAGAGCTTCTGGCCTCAGAGGACTTAAATTTAAGGTAAGTAAATGCTATAACAAAAAACAACTCTAACCTCTCATATGACTAAGTCTTGCCTCTGCTAAAGCTCTTTCTCCTCGAATAACTTCAAGAAAAAAAACTGAGCCCTGGAGCTAGCCTCCAGTATATGAGTAAACAGAGTGGTAGGCGTTGGCATTGGGCTAGTGATAGAATTTATGTTTGAACTTTAAGTGAACTTTTGTGAAAAAAGGATGCGTGGGGAAACAATGTGCTCTATTCCCATAGGAAAAAGGTATGGGAATCTAGGAATGATAACATTACATTACAGCACAAGGAGAGAATAAGATTAGGAAGAAAAGGAAAGAGCAAGATTGGCAGGAGGAAGAAGTACAGCTAAGGGGTAGTGTTAGAGCTAAGAGAAAGTGTAAGGGTAAGGGTTAGAGTAAGAGTAGGGGCAGGATTGGGGATAATATATTGGTGTAGTGATAGGCATGGGTGTCGGGGTATGGTTAGAGTTAGGTTTAGAGCAGTATTAAAGGTAGTGGAAGGGCTATGCTTAGAATTTGGTATTTGGTTTGGGTTGGTGATGACAACGTCATAGGGGTAGGGACAGGGATAGGAATAGGAATAAAGGTAAGGTAAAGGGTAATGTTAAATATAAAGGTAAGGTTGGGTTTGTAGTAGG
>NW_021621959.1:0-1306 GCF_004785775.1 Grammomys surdaster | reverse complement strand
GTAGAGGTAGTGGTTAGGTTTGGGTAGGTTTAAGATAGGAGTTGTGTTTGGGGTAAGGGTAGGAGTATGTGTATGGGTGAGGTAGAGTTGGGGCAGGTGTAAGAAGTAAGAGTAATGGGAAGTATAAGAATATAGGTAAGAGTAAAAGTAAGGGTAATGGCAGAGGTAGTGGGAGTAGACAGTGTAGGAGTAGATTTACGTTTAGGGTTAGGGGAATTGGTAGGGGTAGTTTTAAGGGGATGAGTAGGGTTAGGTGTAGGGTTTGGGTTACGATTATGGGTAGTGGTACAATTTGGGATTCGGAAAGTTGTAGGGATAGAAATTGGTCCTGGGAAAAGTGTAAGGATAAAGGTAACATTAAGGGAAAGGGGAAGGGGAAGGGGAAGGGGAAGGATTAGGGTTTTGCTTACAGTAATGGTAAGAGTAATCTTTGGGTAAGGTTAGAGTTAGAGTTAGGATTTTGGGTTAGGAATAGGTTAAGAGTAAGTGTAAAGGCAAGGGTAAGGATAAAGTTAAGTTTTAGGACTAAGATTAGGGTGGTTTAAGAGTAGGGTAACGAGTAAGTGTAAGAACAAGGTTAAGGTTACATTTAATGATAAGAGTAAGTGTGTTAGTTTAAAGGTAAGAGTAAGATTAAGTAAGTATTTTGGACATTTTCCCTGAAACTTAATGTGATCTCATGAGTTTAAACTACAGTTAGTAGTCTTTACATTAGATGTGGAATGGTTTTAATAATAAGACTCTGTGTTTTATTACTATCTCAAACTTTTCATATGTGTTTTAATAGAGGCACCACATGTTCCCTGTCTACTAAAAGTATTGCATTAAATCATGCGTTAAATGGTTGTCCTAATCACTCCAATGGTTGTGCTGTGGTTGTACAATTTAGAAAGTGATTTCCTTTTTTCAAGTAATCTTTGCTTGCCCATATGTCTTTTTAAGAGGAAACTCAAGGTATTTTCAAAATATGTATTGTGCTTTGTATCCTTTAAAATGTTATTTTATTTATTTACATTCCAGCTGTTTCCCCCTCCTCCACTCATTCCCCTCCAGTTCTTCAACCCATTCTTCCTCCCCCTTTCCTCCCATAGGGTGCTCCTCTTCTGCACAACCCCATACACAGGCATCCCCCTTATATGGGGCCTCCTGTATATATCTTAACAGCATTTAAAAATCTCAACAAAGACTGTGGAATTGTTTTACTAATAGGACAAATAGTTCTTTTTTAATTTCCTGGACTTTTGCATGTGTTTTAATTGATGTATGGGTAGGAGTAAGGGTACAGTTAATGATACAGGTAGGCATA
>NW_021621958.1:0-2262 GCF_004785775.1 Grammomys surdaster | reverse complement strand
TATGGTTCTCCATTAAAGAGCATAAGGTAGGATAAGGAGAGACACAAAGAACTTTGGAACTGCTATTCTTAGTTTAAATGGGGGTGGATACACGGCTATTTGCTATAAATTTATTCATTATCTATGTTTCTTTCCTTTTCCTTTGTTTCTCAGTGAGGATGTAGGTAAGGAAATAAGTATGAATTAGAGGTAGAGCAAAGCCAGTAACTTATTACCAGGTTATTGCTTTTAACGTTTTTGCTTAGAGTAAAAAAATACACAAAGAAACACACACCTGCATGTGCACACATGGGCACACACACGTTTTTAAAGTATAAAAGTTCCAAAAAGTAATGGTTTTAATATGATAAAGGAAATTATGATCAAGGTCACAGAAATGTTTAATTGGGTCAATTCATCTCTGAATGTGAAGCTTTATCAGGGACAGCCATCTTTGTGGTGATAATTTAAAATGTGTCCTCGTGTTCCAGAAATGTAGTTGATGTTGGCATTACTTAAAAAAATACTTACATTATTTGTGTTCTTTGTCCCTAAGATTGTGAAATATTTCTAGATCTGGCTAGAACAAATTGTACATTACTATCTTAATTGAAGTACCTGTTTTTTCTTAAACAGTTGAACCCACGGTGAGCCTGATAAAAGGGCCAGATTCTTTAATTGATGGAGGAAATGAGACAGTAGCAGCCGTTTGTGTAGCGGCCACTGGAAAACCAGTCGCACACATTGACTGGGAAGGTGATCTTGGTGAAATGGAATCTACTACAACTTCTTTTCCCAATGAAACAGCAACGATTGTCAGCCAATACAAGCTGTTTCCCACAAGATTTGCTAGAGGAAGGCGAATTACTTGTGTTGTAAAACATCCAGCCTTAGAAAAGGACATTCGATACTCTTTTGTACTAGACATACAGTGTAAGTATGCACCAGTGTCTGCTTTAACTTAAGTCATGCATTGTGTTGTCATCTGTTGACAAAGGTCATTGTTTTTGGTCTCAATACCGAGTATGCAGATATTCACCAGAAGAGTTACTCAAATTATATATGCTTAATTTTGTTGTTTTGAGACTTTAACGTGGGCTAGTTTTAAGGAAGCTGTGGAAACTTGTACTTCAGATGTGTACTTCTTAAAAGACAAACAACTCTATTGTGTCTCACTGGGCTGCTGGCCCAGTCCTGGATCTTCCTGTTTTCAGTAAGAATCTCACTTAGCTGTGTAGTGGTGCTCACTCTCTCTTTTAATCCTAGCACTCATGAGGAGTGAGTTCAAGGCCAGCCTGGTCTACAGAGCAAGTACCACCACAGCCAGGGCTACACAGAGAAATCCTGTCTCAAAGAATAAAATACCCCCACCCACACCCCCAAGTCCCCTTTACTTTCTAGATTCATTTTAGCAATTTGAGAGTCTGTCTTTGTCTGGTATTATTCTAAGCTGAACCTCCAAAAAATATTATTCAGTTGTTTATGTAGTTAAAAGTACTTCAAATATATAGATTGAGATAGTAAAAACTACATTTAAGAGTCAAAGCTGCCTGTAGAGGAGTTCTCTGACCTGCGTTTTCATATTATCATGTATATGTACATTTTACTTTCCAGAAATTTGTTTTGATGTATTGTAATTTGTTTGGCATTTTAATTTTTTGAGTTAAAGGTGGTTGCTTCATATCTTTTAGCATGGGTGACTAACGTTAGGAAGATTGGAGATGTGATTAGCAAGTGCGTAGGTCACCTCTCATTTCAGTACAGAAGTACCTAAATGCCCTGTCTCATTAAGTACCATATTGTATTCTTCTCTTTGTTTATGTGTCTATGTCTTTCATAAATAGGGTTTATGAAGTCTACGTCCAGCATCCGTACTAGTCATGGATGATTTTTGTTTACCTGGTGTCTGAATTCCATTCATCTGTTCAGCAGTTTATTTATTCTTAGTCAAGTACTGTTTACTGAATATTGCCTTCCCTAGTGATTATGCTGAAAGTAAAGAAAAATAATTTCCGTAATGTGTTTTCATTGTATAGTGTATTTATTCCTATCAAAAGATAATTGTATCCTGCATGCATTGATTTCATAGATGCTCCTGAAGTTTCAGTAACAGGATATGATGGAAATTGGTTTGTGGGAAGAAAAGGTGTTAACCTCAAGTGTAATGCTGACGCAAATCCTCCACCCTTCAAGTCCGTGTGGAGCAGGTAATGCAGAGTTGAACTCACAGGAACCGATTGTTTTATAGAGAGATGCATTCTTAAATGCACTAAGGCTGATTTT
>NW_021621957.1:0-1403 GCF_004785775.1 Grammomys surdaster | reverse complement strand
GCTTTTAATCCTAGCACTCATGAGGAGTGAGTTCAAGGCCAGCCTGGTCTACAGAGCAAGTTCTATCACAGCCAGGGTTACACAGAGAAATCCTGTCTCAAAGAACAACCCCCCTCAAATCCCCCAAAATCTCCTTTACTTTCTAGATACATTTTAGCAGTTTGAGAGTCTGTCTTTGGTATTGTTCTAAGCTGAACTTCCCAAAAATATCATTCAATTGTTGATGTAGTAAAAGTATTTTAAAGACATATTTTGAGATAGTAAAAACTACATTTAAGAGTCAAAGCTGCCTGTAGAGGAGTTCTCTGACCTATGTTTTCATATTATCATATATATCTATATTTTACTTTCCAGAAATGTCTGTTTTGATACATTGTAATTTGTTTGGCATTTTAATTTTTTGAGTTAAAGGTAGTTGCTTCATGTTTTTAAGCATGGCTGACTAACATTAGGTAGATTGGAGATGTGATTAGCAAGCGTGTAGGTCTCCTATCATTTCAGTACAGAAGGTTGAAGTCATCTCCCTGAGGTTTTGAAGTTGTTTTGTTGCTGATACTTGTTGCTGAAATGCCATGCTTAGGAGGGTAGATTACACTCATTGCACTTAAGTAAATGTGCTTATTCTGTACATGTACTATAGCCCGTTTGGCTGCAGTGAGCGGATGGTTTATTACTGGAGCAGCCAGCACTAGATATTTACTATACTTATAGTCTCAACAGTGTGTGCCACAGCTCTCCATGTGAATTGAATGTTACTTAATTTTAGTGTATGAACCTTATTTCTCTTAGATTAAACATCCTTTTCAGGACACTTCTATAAGGTACTTGGTACTAAAGCTAAGACAGTACCTAAATGCCATGTTTCATTAAGGACCATATTGTATTCTTTTCTTTGTTTATTGTCTATGTCTTTCATAAATACGGTTTATGAAGTCTTACATCCAGCATCCGTACTAGTCTTGGGTGATTTTTGTTTACCTGGTGTCTGAATTCCATTCATCCGTTCATCAGTTTAGTCATTCATTGTCTTAGTCAAGTGCTGTTTACTGAATATCGCCTTCCCTAGTGATTATACTGAAAGTAAAGAAAAATAATTTCCATTCTTCTAAAGCCTATCTATTGTGTTAATATTTTTTCATTGTATATTTATTTATTGTGTATTTATTCCTATCAAAAGATAATTGTATCCTGCATGCATTGATTTCATAGATGCTTCTGAAGTTTGAGTAACAGGATATGGTGGAAATTGATTTGTGGGAAGAAAAGGTGTTAACCTCAAGTGTAATGCTGATACAAATCCTCCACCCTTCAAGTCCTTATGGAGCAGGTAATGCAGAGTTGAACTCACAGGAACCAATTGTTTTATAGAGAGATGCATTCTTAAATGCACTAAGGCTGATTTT
>NW_021621956.1:0-5036 GCF_004785775.1 Grammomys surdaster | reverse complement strand
TATGGTTCTCCATTAAAGAGCATAAGGTAGGATAAGGAGAGACACAAGGAACTTTGGAACTGCTATTCTTAGTTTAAATGGGAGTGGATACACGGCTATTTGCTATAAATTTATTCATTATCTATGTTTCTTTCCTTTCCCTTTGTTTCTCAGTGAGGATGTAGGTAAGGAAATAAGTATGATTTAGAGGTAGAATAAAGCCAGTAACTTATTTCCAGGTTATTGCTTTAAATTTTTTGCTTAGAGTGAAGTAATACACACACAAACACACACACATAGACACACACACACACACACACACACACATACACAGACATGTGCAAGCACACACACACATTTTTAAAGAAGTTCCAAAAAGTAATGATATTAATATCACAAGGGAAATTATGATCAAGGTCACAGAAATGTTTAATTGGGTCAATTCATCTCTGAATGTGACGCTTTATCAGGGACAGCCATCTGTGTGGTGATAATTTAAAATGTGTCCTAGCGTTCCAGAAATGTAGTTGATGTTGCCATTACTTAAAAAAATACTTATATTATTTGTGTTTGTCCCTAAGATTATGAAATATTTCTAGATCTGGCTAGAACAAATTGTACATTACTATCTTAATTGAAGTACCTGTTCCTTTTTTAAACAGTGGAACCCACGGTGAGCCTGATAAAAGGGCCAGATTCTTTAACTGATGGAGGAAATGAGACAGTAGCAGCCATTTGTGTAGCGGCCACTAGAAAACCAGTCTCACACATTGACTGAGAAGGTGATCTTGGTGAAATGGAATCTACTACAGCTAACTTCTTTTCCCAATGAAACAGCAAGGATTGTCAGCCAATACAAGCTGTTTCCCACAAGACTTGCTAGAGGAAGGCAAATTACTTGTGTTGTAAAACATCCAGCCTTAGAAAAGGACATTCAAGAGAGCCAACAAGGAGAAGGGCGCTCTTGTGTGAGTGGCCATGGATCGGAGTGGGGAAGCTGGGGGAGGAGGTAAAGAGAAGGAAGGACAAAGGCCAGGAGGACAGGGCGGCTTGTGGCCAGTGGAGATGGCAAGGGGAGAAGGAGGAGTTGTAGGAGGGCAGGGGGCTGAGGGAGTGAGTGAGACAAACAAGACACACCAGGGAGGGTAGGGAACTGTTGGCAAGCCTGCTCACTGGGAGCAAGCTCAGAGGCCAGTGGAACTGGATCGGGTTTTCTGCCAGCCGCTTGAGCTTCGGCTGCCATTTTACAGCAGCTCCACTCACTCTGGACACAGGGAGCAGTGAGCATGTATTCCAGGCCACACGACCCCATAGGACAGGATTCCTCGGCCCCAGTCCCGCGGGGAGATAATGGAAATGGTACTGAAGAGCTCATGGATACTACTTCAGCAGTTGTCCATTCAGAAAATTTTCAACATTGCTTGATTCTGGTTTACCACAGAAAGTTGCTGAAAAACTAGATGAAATTTACATTGCAGGGCTAGTTGCACATAGTGATTTAGATGAAAGAGCTATGGCAGCTTTAAAAGAGTTCAATGAAGACAAAGCATTGGCAGTGCTTCAACAGTTTAAAGACAGTGATCTCTCTCATTGTTCAGAACGAAAGTGCCTTTTTATGTGGAGTCATGAAAACTTAAAGGCAGAGAGAGAAACAAGGGTCCAAAGTAGCAGACTCTAGGAAAGGACCAGATGAGGCAAAGATTAAGGCACTTTTGGAAAGAACAGGCTACATACTTGATGTGACTACAGGTCAGAGGAAGTATGGAGGACCACTTCCAGATTCCGTTTATTCGGGTCAGCAGCCTTCTATTGGCACTGAGATATTTGTGGGGAAGATCCCCAGAGATCTGTTTGAGGATGAGTTTCTGCCATTATTTGAGAAAGATGGACCTGTATGAGTTCTTGGTTTAATGATGGATCTGCTTACTGGTCTCAACAGTGGTTATGTGTTTGTCACTTTTTGTACAAAAGAAGCAGCACAAGACGCTGTTAAACTGATATGGGTGTTTTTCCTGCATGTAAATCTGTATCACTTGTGTGCCTGGTGCTGGTGGAGGTCAGAAGAAGGTGTCGGATCCCCTGGAACTGGAGTTAACAGAGGATGGAGAGCTGCCAGTATAATAATCATGAAATTCCTTCCAGGAAGCATATTGGTGTCTGCATCTCAGTTGCCAACAATTGGCTTTTTATGGGCTCTATTCCTAAGAGTAAAACCAAGAATTAGGTAAAGTGACAGAGGGTCTCACAGATGTCATTTTATACCACCAACCTGATGACAAGAAAAAAACCAGAGGCTTTGTTTTCTTGAATATGAAGATCACAAAACAGCTGCTCAGGCAAGGCATAGACTAATGAGTGGTAAAGCTAGAGTCTGGGGAAATGTTGGAACTGTTGAATGGGTAGATCCTATTGATGATCCTGACCCTGAAGTTATGGCAAAGGTAAAAGTGCTGTTTATATGCAATCTTGCCAACACTGTCACAGAAATTTTAGAAAAGTCGTTTAGTCAGTTTGGGAAACTGAAATGAGTGAAGAAGCTAAAAGATTATGCTTTCATTCATTTTGATGAGAGAGATGGTGCTGTCAAGGCTATGGAAGAAATGAATGGTAAAGACTTGGACGGAGAAAATACTGAAATTGTTTTTGCTAAGCCACCAGATCAGAAGTGGAAAGAAAGAAAAGCTCAGAGGCAAGCAACAAAGAATCAAATGTATGATTACTACTATTGTGGTCCACCTCATATGCACCCCCAGACACACACACAGACACACACAAGAGGTCGAGGGCATGGAGGTAGAGGTAGATATGGATATCCTCCAGAGTATTATGGATACTAAGATTATTATGATTATTATGGTTATGATTACCATAACTATCATGGTAGATATGAAGATCCATACTATGGTTATGAAGATTTTCAAGTTGGAGCTAGAGGAGGGGGTCCTAGAGGAGCAAGGGGTGCTGCTCCATCCAGAGTGCCTCCCTGTAGTAGAACCTGTTATTCTCAGAGAGGAGGCCCTGGATTAGCAAGAGGCTTTCATTCCTGGTATGAGAGGAGCTGCCCAACAACAAAGAGGCAGCAGGGGGTGGGGGAGTGGAGGAGGTGGTGGAGTTGGGAGTCCCGGGGGTGGGGTGGGGTGGGGTGGGGGGGGGTGGGGGGTGGGGTGGGTGGGGGGTGGGTAGACGCTGGTCCTGACCTGTTACAATGAAAGCTGACTTGCTATCTGGGATTACACCAGAAGATTGCAGAGGAGTAATTGTTGGGAGCCACCACGAGAGCTGACAAAGTCCGCCATCGCTAGGTGGCGCTGTCGCCCGTAATTCTTCCTAGTACCAAGTAAACTGCGCATGTGCCATGGTAAGCCCGCCAAAACTAAGCCCATCCCACGGCGTTTGGCGCGCTACGAGTAAGCAGCCAATCAGGGGGTGAATACCCCGCTCTGGGGTATATAGGCAGTGCTTTCCCACGCCTTCTTCGTCTTCTACCACCATTTTGGTTTAGGGAAATAAACGTGTTTCTACGGAAGGATTCTGGTGTGTATGTGTGTGTGCGTGTGTGTATGTTTTTGCCGGCGAGACCATTACGCGCGCGCCCCGCACAAGTAATGGTAAGGAAAATCAAGCAACCTTAAATACCTCTCTGTATAGGAGCATATTCTGTTGCAGAAGACCTTCCTATGAAGGTCATGAAATTACATATGGGACATTGAACTAATACTTGGACTTTGATATGAGTTTCTTTAACAGTTTTCTCTGCAGTGCAAGTTATAAAACTAAAGCTACCCTATTTTCCAAATGTGTTCCAACAAAAATCCTTCATAACTTCTAGCATGGTATCTTAATAAAGAATAAAGTTCTTCTCTTTAAAAAAAATCTTCTCTAAGTAGATTTTCCCCTCTTTTTTAATTAAGGATCTCAGCAGTGGTATTCTGAAATATTCTCTTGAATTTGTGCATTTAAATTTTCTTGCAGTGATTACAGATGCCAGTATTAGTACCCTTAAATTGTTATTTCTGTTCACCAAGGTTAATCATGATTGTCTATATCATTTTTATAGTAATCACTTTTGAATAGTGTTCAGATGCAGTTTCAGATGTAGTCATCAGAGCTGGTGAGTCAGGCGTTCCAGACAGTGGTTCTTTTCAGAATCTTTTTTAAAGGGTTGGCTAACTACCTCAGTAGCAGAGGATTGAACTATACCCTGTCTGTACTGTACATAGAAAATCTTTGTAGATAAAAGCAAGGCTTGTTAAATATGATATGAGGGTAAGATTTTAATATACCAAATGTAACATTCTTAGTTGCCTTTAGTTTCAGAGGCTTGTAAGACTTCCCCATGACCATCATAACAGGCCTTGCTTTTGTCATATTTTGTGGCTGAAAAAGCAGCCTTGCTTCTTCAGATACTGTAGTCATTTGGATGTATAATAGTTTAGCAAGATGTTACTTTTGTAAGACATCAGATGTTCAAAAAAAAGTACATCTGAACTTGTACTAAATACTGCAGTGTCCCTTTATAAAAAGTCAGACTAAAACTGACAATTGTACAGCAAATCCTGACATTTGGATATTATAAAGTTTTTCATAAATCATAGAAATTAGTATATGGCTGTAGTTTAGCTTTGTAGGTAAAAGGTGTGTTTCATTAGTGCATTTGTTTCTACTGATCACTATAAAAATGTGAATCAGCTTTCCATTTCTTATGCAGGTCACTTGTAGAATATAGTACAAATATTTGTGCTATGTTTTTAATTTTCTAAAGCACCTTGATGACATTGAGTGTTCAGTGGTGAAGCATCCTCCATTGAATCACCCTCAAAAAAAAATTTCTTTTGCCAAGTCCTAAGTTGATAAGTTAAAATCAAAAGTAAAATAATAGTTTAAGGAAGACTTGGTGTAAAGAAATACCTTCTCCCCTTCCACAAAGGGGTACTGCAGTTATATCACATACCCAATAGGCACCATGACGAAGATCAGAGCTTATACCTCATTAACGGTTTATATACACCAGTTCCCCAGTAAATGCAAATTTAACAAGAAAATTAGATATGTCATAT
>NW_021621955.1:0-9779 GCF_004785775.1 Grammomys surdaster | reverse complement strand
TTGGCGCTTCTGCCCTGATTTTACAAGAACTCTGAAAAATTGGCTTTTAAAACAAAAGAGGGGGAACAGTACACCCTCAGAAGGAGTCCCCCTGAAATACTCTCCATCATGCCTTGTTCACTTTTCTCTCTCTAAAGTTGAAAGCTCATGGCAAATCTCTTGCTGACCATGTTGGTGACCTCGGGCACCACCAAGACCAACAAAACTTTGTAAACTTTTCTTGATGGGACATAGTTTTCCTAGAAAATCTCATGCAAGCTATGAAATTAACCTACTTAATATTACAGGAGTTCTTTGCTGATACATTATTCTAATACATCAATAATCATTGCCAATACTTCTTTTACAGCTTTCTTGCATCAAACTGTGCCTTACTACTTCCTCATGAGTCAGGAAAGTTGCCTACAGGGTTTCAGATTTCTTCCTTTTTGTCTCTGGTAACAGTTACTTATATTGTTTAAGTATTACTCACATTCATATTGGAAGAAATTCTGATTTTTATAAACCTGATTATCAAAACTGTTACCTTGTGTCATCCATAAGGTAACATACATATAACGCACATATTAGGCATCTAGATAATTACCTTCATAATTAGAATCGATAATTTTAAAAATTGACCACATTCTAACATGATAAATGTAATGATTATTAAGGTATTATTATATTACATATTATCAAATGTTTTAAGAGAGGTTGTATTTTATAAAGATTTTGATCCTAATGACATACATAAAAGACTTTCAGACAGCTCAAATACACTTTTTAAAGATCAATGATCTGGTTATGGATCAAATAATATTTATTGAAATACTCTCTGCATTGTTTGTCAGAAGAAAATTTAGTCATGACTCAGAGTCACAAATTTTAATTGCTTTCCTTCATGTTAAAAGAACCTATTATCATTGGAATACAAATAAAAAGAAAAGAAAAATATGCTTTGAAAAACTTTTAGCCAATCTAATATAATTTCTCATCTTCATTTCTTTCAAATAAATTTAATTATTTTTTGTCAATTTCATATCTCAGTAAAGAGAGCTGGCTCCTATTTCAACTGTTATCAGAATGGGAGAGCAGGCTCTGCACCTCACCTGAGCAGCGCAGTAGATCTGGCCCTGGATGTGGAGGTTGTGTGTGAGCCAGCCCTGAGGTTTGAGTGTGGGAGAGCCAGTTCCAGTCCTGCCTCTAGTCGGCTATGTGGTAATATCAGTGAGGGAGAGATCTCTACCTCTCCCCTTTGCTCTTGCCAAAGGTGGCAGGTGGGAGAGTTGGCCCTGAAGGAATCATGAGAGCAACAGAGCTGTCCGTGCTCCTCATAGGCCCTGCCACCCATGAGACGTCAGCATGGGAGATGGCACTGCCAATCTTCCATGCTGTCTCTGCAAGGCTAGGCATTTCTCAGACAATTCTGCCATCCATGAGGGCCCAGTAGGAAAATGAGACTATAAATATCCACCTCCATGTCCCCCTCTCTCTTATTTCATTCTAGCTCCTCTTCTTCCTTCTCCTCCTCTTCTCCTTACTTCTCTCACTTTAGCTCCCCCTACACCTATGCACTCCCAAACACTATTTATCTCAGTGACCTTCTATATTGTAAGAATGGCCATGGTGACCCATTGGAGCTTCAATTAGGGTTTTATACTTTTACTCTGAATTATCTAAAGAAAAATACATTGAAACAAAAAGAAAGAAAGAAAGAAAGAAAGAAAGAAAGAAAACTATGACTGAATTGAAACCAGAAAATAAGACCTTTATACTGACTCATGTATATTTCCACCTTCATTGGTTGTTTTTGAAGATATGTGTTTATATGTGCATAAAATATATGTTAAATAATAGGACCCATCCTGGTGGCTCATGCCCTTAATCCCAACACTTGGAAAGCAGAAGCAGACAGATCTTTGTGAGTTCAAACCTGCCTGGTGAACACAGTTTACAGTGAATTTTAGGCTAGCCAGGGCTAAATAACAAGTCCTTATTTCAGAAAAGAAGTTTGTTCAAGTCAAACTAAAGTAACCATGCAGAACCAAACATCACTCCAAAGTTTATATAGCCACAAAGCAACACTCTTGACTCAGTCAAAATCTCCTATTGAGTTTTGGAAAAATGTGCAGAGCCTTATAACAAAATTTCAGATCAAAGAACAAAGTATAAATTGTTTAGGTTTCTAAGGACAGTAAAATTTACAGAAAACAGAAATATATAGGAGTCTGAGTTTCAATAAATGAGACTGTTTATTAGCATACACAGCAAGAGGCAGCTTCTCTCTCATGGAAAATTGAGTGGACTGCTAGCAGAAGAAAATGGCTAGTATCCTTTATAACTGTGGGGTGCAGGAATTGATAATGAGGACGATGTTCCAGCCATAGTTCATATTTCTTTACTGTGGTTTCTTTTTTGGAAATGGCCTTGTTTACTCAAGGAAAGACAGCTAGCCTAGAGATAAAGGTTGTCTCTACAGACCTTTCCTTCTGTGCTGACGATGAGGATGAGCAAGGTTGTCTTTATCTCATAAGAATATTAGTTTACTACCAAGACACTCTAGCAATGAGTAACTAGAAAAGGTGTAACTGTGTCATAACTGTAAAAGTGTAGGATCAATATTAAAAGTAACTACCATAAATTTTGGTTAGAAAGTCTTTAGTTATAAGAAGAAAACCATATAAATAAAATTAAGTAAATATCCAAAGTAACCACATTTCTAGGAGAAAAACTAAGATTTTAAATGAATAGTGTAGTTTAGAAGACAGAACGTTTAACCTCCATATTTAAACAGATATCCAGATGCTATTGAAATGTAAAGTATATTTCATTTCTTACAATGTAATATAAATAGACATGTTCACATATCACTAAAGATATGTTAATCTACTTGAATTGATACAGACTTAACTGTTACAATGAAACACTTTGAAAATATCTGAAATGATAAAATACATTGTAATTATAGATAAAATCTTAATGTCAGGAAGTTTATTTTTAGATGTTGTCAATCAATGATTATAATCTATCCACAATTTATAAAGAATCTGTGTTTTCACTTTTAACTTATTTATTAATGAGAGTATTTTTTCATTGCTAATTTATTATTTAAGTCTCAGATAACTATATGAACCAACTACTGTGATAAGATTTTGACTAAAACTAAAGCCATGGTCTGTTTTGGTAGAGATTTAAGACTGTGTTCAAGAAGAAATATTCACAGATAAACTTACTTCTATAATCAAAATGTATTAGTTTGTACTTTTCCTGAAAATAAACAAGAGAAACTAAGAAAGGGAATGTAGGAGATGGCAATAATAAAAAAATCGTCTTCTAAACTCAGATACTTAATCTAAATTATAACAAATAGTGACAAAAGTAGCAGATCAATTATATCTGAAAGGTGAAAATATGATCAACATAGAGGTAAGCAAGAACATGAGAGAAGGGAATATACTGTGTCTAAAGCAGGTGCTTTGAGGAAGACCTGAATAAGAATTGATAATTTAGGTATGACAAGGATCTTTGGGAAATGTTTGTTGCCTTTACTTTTTATAGAAAAGAAGGAATCTTGTGAGAGTTTAGTAGTAAGTGTGATACTATCTAATTTGATATTTGATGGGATTTATATCAGAGCTATGCAGACAACAAATTTGATTAGTCCTTACCTTTTATGGAGGAAGCTTCTCTTTGCTTCCAAAAGTGTTATAAAAAAGTAGGAGACTTCCGGTTTGGGACCGAGCCTAGAGCAGGTCGCAGGCAGCAGCTCCATACCCAACCGCAGAAAACCAAGAAAAACAGGGACTCCCAGGAGCTTGAACTCACACAGCATCCCAGGTAAGGAAAAAGCAGCACTCACCCCAAACAGGGAGCAACAGGGACCCACTGGGACCCAGGAATTCGCTCCTGGCCTGGAGCCGGCTCCATCCGGTCTGGGCTGAGCACTCGCGGATCCCGGGGAGGCAGCTCTGCACCCAATCTCGCAGACTCCAGAGGAAGCGGGGCTCGCAGGACCTCTGTGCCAAGCAGGGTCTTGGGCTAGGAGGTGGCAGTGCTTGCCCCCGAACAGGGAGTGGCTAGGACCCACTGGGACCCAGGAGTTCACTCCAGGGCCCGGAGCGTGGGTTCCTTCCAGTCTGTGCCAGAGCAGATCCCGGGAGTCAGCTCTGCACCCAATCTCACAGAACCTAGAGGGAGCGGGGCTCTCCGTGGCTCCAGCTAGCTCAAGCAGTTTCTTAGGCTAGGAGGTGGCAGTGCTCGCCCCCAATCAGGGAGCAACTGGGACCCACTGGGACCCACTGGGACTCATTGGGATCCAGGAATCCGCTCCTGACCCGGAGCCCCGGCCCCTTCCGGTTTCCACCTGAGCACCGAGCACATCTTGGGCCTCATCTCTAACTCAAGCAGCAAAACCCATCCCAAACAGTTCTGACACAACCTAGATAATAGGAAAGACAGGCCCCAGTCAGAGACAGCTCTGATAGCACAAAGGTGATCCAGATGGCGAAAGGCAAGCGCAAGAACACAAGCACCAGCAACCCAAGGTACTTGCCATTATCAGAACCTAGTTCTCCCACATTAGAAAGTCCTGAACTCCCCATATCACCAGGAAAACAAGAACCAGATCTAAAATCATTTCTAATGATGATGCTAGAGGACTACAAGAAGGAAGTAAATAACACTATCAAAAAACTTGAGGAGAACACAGGAAAACAGGATGAAGTCCTTAAAGAAACACAAAAATCCTTTAAAGAATTACAAGAAAACACAAACAAACAGATGAAGGAATTGAACAAAACCATCCAGGACATAAAAATGGAAGTGGAAACAATAAAGAAATCACAAAGGGAGACTATCCTGGAGATAGAAAACCTAAAAAAGAAATCAGGAGTCATAGACACAAGCATCACCAACAGAATACAAGAGATAGAAGAAAGAATCTCAGGTGCAGAAGATACCTTAGAAAATATTGACACAACTATCAAAGAAAATGCAAAATGCAAAAAGTTGCTATCTCAAAATATCCAGGAAATCCAGGACGCAATGAGAAGACCAAACCTAAGGATAATAGGTATAGATGAGAATGAAGATTCCCAACTTAAAGGGCCAGTAAATATCTTCAACAAAATTATTGAGGAAAACTTCCCTAACCTAAGGAATGAGATGCCCATAATCACACAAGAAGCCTACAGAACGCCAAACAGACTAGATCAAAAAAGAAATACCTCCCGTCACATAATAATCAAGACTCAAAATGTACAAAACAAAGACAGAATTTTAAAAGCAGTAAGGGAAAAAGGCCAAATAACATATAAAGGCAAACCTATCAGAATTACACCTGACTTCTCACCAGATACTATAAAAGCCAGAAGATCCTGGACAAATATCATACAAACCCTAAGAGAACATAAATGCCAGCCCAAGCTACTTTACCCAGCAAAACTCTCAATTACCATAGACGGAGAAACTAAGATATTCCATGACAAAACTGAATTTACACAGTATCTTCCCACAAATCCAGCTTTACAAAGGATAATAGCAGGAAAGCTCCAATACAAGGAGGGCAATCATACCCCAGAAAGAGCAAGAAAATAATCCTTTTCCATCAAACCCAAAAGAAGATAACCACACAAACGATGTCTCCACTATTAGCAAAAATGACAGGAAGCAAGAACACCCTCTCCTTAATATCTCTTAACATCAATGGACTCAATTCCCCAATAAAAAGGCATAGGCTAACGGACTGGATACGCAAACAGGACCCAGCTTTTTGCTGCTTACAGGAAACCCACCTCAGTGACAAAGACAGACACTACCTTAGAGTAAAAGGTTGGAAAACAATTTTTCAAGCAAATGGCACTAAGAAACAAGCGGGAGTAGCCATTCTAATATCGAATAAAATCAACTTTCAACTTAAAACTATCAAAAAGGATAAGGAAGGGCATTTCATACTTGTCAAAGGAAAAGTCAACCAACATGAACTCTCAATTCTGAATATCTATGCGCCAAATACAAGAGCATCGAATTTCATAAAAGAAACCTTACTAAAGCTCAAAACACACATTGCACCTCACATAATAATAGTGGGAGACTTCAACACCCCACTCTCAGCAATGGATAAATCATGGAAACAGAAACTAAATAGAGATACAGTAAAACTCACAGAAGTTATGAACCAAATGGACTTAACAGATATCTATAGAACATTTCACCCTAAAGCAAAAGAATATACCTTTTTCTCAGCACCTCATGGTACCTTCTCCAAAATAGACCATATAATTGGGCACAAGACAGGCCTCAACAGATATAAGAAAATTGAAATAATTCCCTGAATCCTATCAGATCACCATGGTCTAAGGCTGGTCTTCAAAAATGACAAAGAGAATGGAAAGCCCACATTTACATGGAAACTGAACAACACCCTACTCCTTGATAATCAGGTAAGGGAAGAAATAAAGAAAGAAATTAAAAACTTTTTAGAATTTAATGAAAATGATGACACATCATACCAAAATTTATGGGATACAATGAAAGCAGTGCTAAGAGGAAAATTCATAGCTCTAAGTGCCTACAAAAAGAAACTGGAGGGAGCATACACTAACAGCTTGACAGAGCACCTGAAAGACCTAGAACAAAAAGAAGCTAATACACCCAAGAGGAGTAGAAGGCAGGAAATAATTAAACTCAGGGCTGAAATCAACCAAATTGAAACAAAAAGAACTATCCAAAGAATCAATAAAACCAGGAGTTGGTTCTTTGAGAAAATCAACAAGATAGATAAACCCTTAGCTAGACTAATCAGAGGGCAGAGAGACAGTATCCAAATTAATAAAATCAGAACTCAAAAGGGGGACATAACAACAGAAACTGAGGGAATTAAAAAAATCATCAGATCCTACTACAATAGCCTATATTCAACAAAATTGGAAAATTTGGATGAAATGGACAATTTCCTAGACAAATACCAGTTGCCAATGTTAAATCAGGACCAGATAAACCATCTAAACAGTCCCATAACCCCAAAAGAAATAGAAGCAGTCATTAAAAGTCTCCCTACAAAGAAAAGCCCGGGACCAGACGGTTTTAGTGCAGAATTCTATCAGACCTTCAAGGAAGACCTAATCCCAATTCTTTTCAAACTATTCCACAAAATAGAAACAGAAGGTACACTACCCAACTCATTCTTTGAAGCCACAATTACACTCATACCTAAGCCACACAAAGACCCAACAAAGAAAGAGAACTTCAGGCCAATCTCCCTTATGAACATTGATGCAAAATTACTCAATAAAATTCTAGCGAACCGAATTCAAGAACACATCAAAACAATTATCCATCACGATCAAGTTGGCTTCATCCCAGGAATGCAGGGTTGGTTCAATATTCGGAAATCCATCAATGTAATCCATTATATAAACAAACTCAAAGAAAAAAACCACATGATCATCTCACTAGATGCTGAGAAAGCATTTGACAAAATTCAACACCCCTTCATGATAAAAGTCTTGGAAAGGTCAGGAATTCAAGGTCCATACCTAAACATAGTAAAAGCAATTTACAGCAAACCAGTAGCCAGCATTAAACTAAATGGAGAGAAACTTGAAGCAATCCCACTAAAATCAGGGACTAGGCAAGGCTGCCCACTCTCCCCCTACTTATTTAATATAGTATTGGAAGTCCTAGCCAGAGCAATTAGGCAACACAAGGAGGTCAAAGGGATACAAATTGGAAAGGAAGAAATCAAAATCTCACTATTTGCAGATGATATGATAGTATACTTAAGTGACCCCAAAACTTCCACCAGAGAACTCCTAAACCTGATAAACAGCTTTAGCAAAGTGGCTGGATATAAAATTAACTCAAGCAAATCAGTAGCCTTCCTCTACTCAAAAGATAAACTGGCTGAGAAAGAAATTATGGAAATGACACCCTTCAGAATAGTCACAGATAATATAAAATACCTTGGTGTGAACCTAACCAAGCAAGTAAAAGACCTGTATGACAAGAACTTCATTCCCCTGAAGAAAGAAATCGAAGCCGATCTCAGAAGATGGAAAGATCTCCCATGCTCATGGATTGGAAGGATTAATATAGTAAAAATGGCTATTTTGCCAAAAGCCATCTACAGATTTAATGCAATCCCCATCAAAATTCCCACTCAATTCTTCTCAGAGATAGAAAGAGCAATCTTAAAATTTATTTGGAATAACAAAAAACCCAGGATTGCGAAAACTACTCTCAGCAATAAAAGAACTTCTGGAGGAATCACCATCCCCGACTTCAAGCTGTACTACAAAGCAATAGTGATAAAAACTGCATGGTATTGGAACAGAGACAGGCAGGAGGATCAGTGGAATAGAATAGAAGACCCAGAAATGAACCCCCATACCTATGGTAACTTAATCTTTGACAAAGGGGCTAAAACCATCGAATGGAAAAAAGATAGCATTTTCAACAAATGGTGCTGGTCCAACTGGTGGTCAGCATGTAGAAAAATGAAAATTGACCCATATTTATCTCCTTGTACAAAGCTCAATTCCAAGTGGATTAAGGACCTCCACCTAAAACCAGCCACACTGAAACTAATAGAAGAGAAACTGGGAAAAAGCCTGGAATACATAGGCACAGGGAAAAAGTTCCTGAACAGAACGCCAATGGCCTGTGCTCTAAGACCAAAAATTGACAAATGGGACCTCATAAAGCTGCAAAGCTTCTGTAAAGCAAAGGACACAGTCAATAGGACAGAGCGGCAACCAACAGATTGGGAAAAGATATTCACCAACCCTACATCTGATAAAGGGCTAATATCCAAGGTATACAAAGAACTGAAGAAATTAGACTCTAGACAATCAAAGAACCCTATTAAAAAATGGAGCACAGACCTGAACAAAGAATTCTCAACTGAGGAAGCTCGAATGGTTGAGAAGCACCTAAAGAAGTGTTCAGCATCCCTAGTCATCAGGGAAATGCAAATGAAAACAACACTGAGATTCCACCTCACACCAGTCAGAATGGCTAAGATCAAAAACACAGGTGACAGTACATGTTGGCGAGGATGTGGAGAAAGAGGAACACTCCTCCACTGTTGGTGGGATTGTAAACTGGTACAACCACTATGGAAGGCAGTCTGGCGGTATCTCAGAAAATTGAACATAGCGTTACCTAGGGACCCAGCTATACCACTCCTGGGCATATACCCAAAAAAAGTTTCAACATACAACAGGGACACATGCTCCACCATGTTCATAGCAGCCTTATTTATAATAGCCAGAAGTTGGAAAGAACCCAGATGCCCTTCAACAGAAGAATGGATGCAGAAAATGTGGTACATTTATACAATGGAGTACTACTCAGCTATTAAAAACAATCAGTTCACAAAATTCCTAGGCAAATGGATGGAGCTGGAAAATATCATCTTGAGTGAGATGACCCAATCTCAAAGGAACATACATGGTATGCACTCACTGATAAGTGGATATTAGCCCAAAAGCTCACAATTTCTAAGAATCTTCATATAGACCACATAAAACTCACATAGAAGAAGGAAGACCAAAGTATGAATGCGTTGGTCCTTTTTAGAAGGAGCATCAAAAGTTTCAACCAGAACTCCCAAAGTCTAAACCACCAACCAGAGAGCACAAAGGGAGGGACTCAAGCACCTGTATAGGGAATTGAGGGTGACCTTGTTAGACTCCAGTGAAAGTGGAGGGCCAAGGTCCCCAAAAGTTTGGATCCCCTACTGTGTTGGAATTCGAGAGCAGGGAGATGGGACTGGGAGGATGTTTGGAGCACACCAT
>NW_021621954.1:0-9779 GCF_004785775.1 Grammomys surdaster | reverse complement strand
ATGGTGTGCTCCAAACATCCTCCCAGTCCCATCTCCCTGCTCTCGAATTCCAACACAGTAGGGGATCCAAACTTTTGGGGACCTTGGCCCTCCACTTTCACTGGAGTCTAACAAGGTCACCCTCAATTCCCTATACAGGTGCTTGAGTCCCTCCCTTTGTGCTCTCTGGTTGGTGGTTTAGACTTTGGGAGTTCTGGTTGAAACTTTTGATGCTCCTTCTAAAAAGGACCAACGCATTCATACTTTGGTCTTCCTTCTTCTATGTGAGTTTTATGTGGTCTATATGAAGATTCTTAGAAATTGTGAGCTTTTGGGCTAATATCCACTTATCAGTGAGTGCATACCATGTATGTTCCTTTGAGATTGGGTCATCTCACTCAAGATGATATTTTCCAGCTCCATCCATTTGCCTAGGAATTTTGTGAACTGATTGTTTTTAATAGCTGAGTAGTACTCCATTGTATAAATGTACCACATTTTCTGCATCCATTCTTCTGTTGAAGGGCATCTGGGTTCTTTCCAACTTCTGGCTATTATAAATAAGGCTGCTATGAACATGGTGGAGCATGTGTCCCTGTTGTATGTTGAAACTTTTTTTGGGTATATGCCCAGGAGTGGTATAGCTGGGTCCCTAGGTAACGCTATGTTCAATTTTCTGAGATACCGCCAGACTGCCTTCCATAGTGGTTGTACCAGTTTACAATCCCACCAACAGTGGAGGAGTGTTCCTCTTTCTCCACATCCTCGCCAACATGTACTGTCACCTGTGTTTTTGATCTTAGCCATTCTGACTGGTGTGAGGTGGAATCTCAGTGTTGTTTTCATTTGCATTTCCCTGATGACTAGGGATGCTGAACACTTCTTTAGGTGCTTCTCAACCATTCGAGCTTCCTCAGTTGAGAATTCTTTGTTCAGGTCTGTGCTCCATTTTTTAATAGGGTTCTTTGATTGTCTAGAGTCTAATTTCTTCAGTTCTTTGTATACCTTGGATATTAGCCCTTTATCAGATGTAGGGTTGGTGAATATCTTTTCCCAATCTGTTGGTTGCCGCTCTGTCCTATTGACTGTGTCCTTTGCTTTACAGAAGCTTTGCAGCTTTATGAGGTCCCATTTGTCAATTTTTGGTCTTAGAGCACAGGCCATTGGCGTTCTGTTCAGGAACTTTTTCCCTGTGCCTATGTATTCCAGGCTTTTTCCCAGTTTCTCTTCTATTAGTTTCAGTGTGGCTGGTTTTAGGTGGAGGTCCTTAATCCACTTGGAATTGAGCTTTGTACAAGGAGATAAATATGGGTCAATTTTCATTTTTCTACATGCTGACCACCAGTTGGACCAGCACCATTTGTTGAAAATGCTATCTTTTTTCCATTCGATGGTTTTAGCCCCTTTGTCAAAGATTAAGTTACCATAGGTATGGGGGTTCATTTCTGGGTCTTCTATTCTATTCCACTGATCCTCCTGCCTGTCTCTGTTCCAATACCATGCAGTTTTTATCACTATTGCTTTGTAGTACAGCTTGAAGTCGGGGATGGTGATTCCTCCAGAAGTTCTTTTATTGCTGAGAGTAGTTTTCGCAATCCTGGGTTTTTTGTTATTCCAAATAAATTTTAAGATTGCTCTTTCTATCTCTGAGAAGAATTGAGTGGGAATTTTGATGGGGATTGCATTAAATCTGTAGATGGCTTTTGGCAAAATAGCCATTTTTACTATATTAATCCTTCCAATCCATGAGCATGGGAGATCTTTCCATCTTCTGAGATCGGCTTCGATTTCTTTCTTCAGGGGAATGAAGTTCTTGTCATACAGGTCTTTTACTTGCTTGGTTAGGTTCACACCAAGGTATTTTATATTATCTGTGACTATTCTGAAGGGTGTCATTTCCATAATTTCTTTCTCAGCCAGTTTATCTTTTGAGTAGAGGAAGGCTACTGATTTGCTTGAGTTAATTTTATATCCAGCCACTTTGCTAAAGCTGTTTATCAGGTTTAGGAGTTCTCTGGTGGAAGTTTTGGGGTCACTTAAGTATACTATCATATCATCTGCAAATAGTGAGATTTTGATTTCTTCCTTTCCAATTTGTATCCCTTTGACCTCCTTGTGTTGCCTAATTGCTCTGGCTAGGACTTCCAATACTATATTAAATAAGTAGGGGGAGAGTGGGCAGCCTTGCCTAGTCCCTGATTTTAGTGGGATTGCTTCAAGTTTCTCTCCATTTAGTTTAATGCTGGCTACTGGTTTGCTGTAAATTGCTTTTACTATGTTTAGGTATGGACCTTGAATTCCTGACCTTTCCAAGACTTTTATCATGAAGGGGTGTTGAATTTTGTCAAATGCTTTCTCAGCATCTAGTGAGATGATCATGTGGTTTTTTTCTTTGAGTTTGTTTATATAATGGATTACATTGATGGATTTCCGAATATTGAACCAACCCTGCATTCCTGGGATGAAGCCAACTTGATCGTGATGGATAATTGTTTTGATGTGTTCTTGAATTCGGTTCGCTAGAATTTTATTGAGTAATTTTGCATCAATGTTCATAAGGGAGATTGGCCTGAAGTTCTCTTTCTTTGTTGGGTCTTTGTGTGGCTTAGGTATGAGTGTAATTGTGGCTTCAAAGAATGAGTTGGGTAGTGTACCTTCTGTTTCTATTTTGTGGAATAGTTTGAAAAGAATTGGGATTAGGTCTTCCTTGAAGGTCTGATAGAATTCTGCACTAAAACCGTCTGGTCCCGGGCTTTTCTTTGTAGGGAGACTTTTAATGACTGCTTCTATTTCTTTTGGGGTTATGGGACTGTTTAGATGGTTTATCTGGTCCTGATTTAACATTGGCAACTGGTATTTGTCTAGGAAATTGTCCATTTCATCCAAATTTTCCAATTTTGTTGAATATAGGCTATTGTAGTAGGATCTGATGATTTTTTTAATTCCCTCAGTTTCTGTTGTTATGTCCCCCTTTTGAGTTCTGATTTTATTAATTTGGATACTGTCTCTCTGCCCTCTGATTAGTCTAGCTAAGGGTTTATCTATCTTGTTGATTTTCTCAAAGAACCAACTCCTGGTTTTATTGATTCTTTGGATAGTTCTTTTTGTTTCAATTTGGTTGATTTCAGCCCTGAGTTTAATTATTTCCTGCCTTCTACTCCTCTTGGGTGTATTAGCTTCTTTTTGTTCTAGGTCTTTCAGGTGCTCTGTCAAGCTGTTAGTGTATGCTCCCTCCAGTTTCTTTTTGTAGGCACTTAGAGCTATGAATTTTCCTCTTAGCACTGCTTTCATTGTATCCCATAAATTTTGGTATGATGTGTCATCATTTTCATTAAATTCTAAAAAGTTTTTAATTTCTTTCTTTATTTCTTCCCTTACCTGATTATCAAGGAGTAGGGTGTTGTTCAGTTTCCATGTAAATGTGGGCTTTCCATTCTCTTTGTCATTTTTGAAGACCAGCCTTAGACCATGGTGATCTGATAGGATTCAGGGAATTATTTCAATTTTCTTATATCTGTTGAGGCCTGTCTTGTGCCCAATTATATGGTCTATTTTGGAGAAGGTACCATGAGGTGCTGAGAAAAAGGTATATTCTTTTGCTTTAGGGTGAAATGTTCTATAGATATCTGTTAAGTCCATTTGGTTCATAACTTCTGTGAGTTTTACTGTATCTCTATTTAGTTTCTGTTTCCATGATTTATCCATTGCTGAGAGTGGGGTGTTGAAGTCTCCCACTATTATTATGTGAGGTGCAATGTGTGTTTTGAGCTTTAGTAAGGTTTCTTTTATGAAATTCGATGCTCTTGTATTTGGCGCATAGATATTCAGAATTGAGAGTTCATGTTGGTTGACTTTTCCTTTGACAAGTATGAAATGCCCTTCCTTATCCTTTTTGATAGTTTTAAGTTGAAAGTTGATTTTATTCGATATTAGAATGGCTACTCCCGCTTGTTTCTTAGTGCCATTTGCTTGAAAAATTGTTTTCCAACCTTTTACTCTAAGGTAGTGTCTGTCTTTGTCACTGAGGTGGGTTTCCTGTAAGCAGCAAAAAGCTGGGTCCTGTTTGCGTATCCAGTCCGTTAGCCTATGCCTTTTTATTGGGGAATTGAGTCCATTGATGTTAAGAGATATTAAGGAGAGGGTGTTCTTGCTTCCTGTCATTTTTGCTAATAGTGGAGACATCGTTTGTGTGGTTATCTTCTTTTGGGTTTGATGGAAAAGGATTATTTTCTTGCTCTTTCTGGGGTATGATTGCCCTCCTTGTATTGGAGCTTTCCTGCTATTATCCTTTGTAAAGCTGGATTTGTGGGAAGATACTGTGTAAATTCAGTTTTGTCATGGAATATCTTAGTTTCTCCGTCTATGGTAATTGAGAGTTTTGCTGGGTAAAGTAGCTTGGGCTGGCATTTATGTTCTCTTAGGGTTTGTATGATATTTGTCCAGGATCTTCTGGCTTTTATAGTATCTGGTGAGAAGTCAGGTGTAATTCTGATAGGTTTGCCTTTATATGTTATTTGGCCTTTTTCCCTTACTGCTTTTAAAATTCTGTCTTTGTTTTGTACATTTTGAGTCTTGATTATTATGTGACGGGAGGTATTTCTTTTTTGATCTAGTCTGTTTGGCGTTCTGTAGGCTTCTTGTGTGATTATGGGCATCTCATTCCTTAGGTTAGGGAAGTTTTCCTCAATAATTTTGTTGAAGATATTTACTGGCCCTTTAAGTTGGGAATCTTCATTCTCATCTATACCTATTATCCTTAGGTTTGGTCTTCTCATTGCGTCCTGGATTTCCTGGATATTTTGAGATAGCAACTTTTTGCATTTTGCATTTTCTTTGATAGTTGTGTCAATATTTTCTAAGGTATCTTCTGCACCTGAGATTCTTTCTTCTATCTCTTGTATTCTGTTGGTGATGCTTGTGTCTATGACTCCTGATTTCTTTTTTAGGTTTTCTATCTCCAGGATAGTCTCCCTTTGTGATTTCTTTATTGTTTCCACTTCCATTTTTATGTCCTGGATGGTTTTGTTCAATTCCTTCATCTGTTTGTTTGTGTTTTCTTGTAATTCTTTAAAGGATTTTTGTGTTTCTTTAAGGACTTCATCCTGTTTTCCTGTGTTCTCCTCAAGTTTTTTGATAGTGTTATTTACTTCCTTCTTGTAGTCCTCTAGCATCATCATTAGAAATGATTTTAGATCTGGTTCTTGTTTTCCTGGTGATATGGGGAGTTCAGGACTTTCTAATGTGGGAGAACTAGGTTCTGATAATGGCAAGTACCTTGGGTTGCTGGTGCTTGTGTTCTTGCGCTTGCCTTTCGCCATCTGGATCACCTTTGTGCTATCAGAGCTGTCTCTGACTGGGGCCTGTCTTTCCTATTATCTAGGTTGTGTCAGAACTGTTTGGGATGGGTTTTGCTGCTTGAGTTAGAGATGAGGCCCAAGATGTGCTCGGTGCTCAGGTGGAAACCGGAAGGGGCCGGGGCTCCGGGTCAGGAGCGGATTCCTGGATCCCAATGAGTCCCAGTGGGTCCCAGTGGGTCCCAGTTGCTCCCTGATTGGGGGCGAGCACTGCCACCTCCTAGCCTAAGAAACTGCTTGAGCTAGCTGGAGCCACGGAGAGCCCCGCTCCCTCTAGGTTCTGTGAGATTGGGTGCAGAGCTGACTCCCGGGATCTGCTCTGGCACAGACTGGAAGGAACCCACGCTCCGGGCCCTGGAGTGAACTCCTGGGTCCCAGTGGGTCCTAGCCACTCCCTGTTCGGGGGCAAGCACTGCCACCTCCTAGCCCAAGACCCTGCTTGGCACAGAGGTCCTGCGAGCCCCGCTTCCTCTGGAGTCTGCGAGATTGGGTGCAGAGCTGCCTCCCCGGGATCCGCGAGTGCTCAGCCCAGACCGGATGGAGCCGGCTCCAGGCCAGGAGCGAATTCCTGGGTCCCAGTGGGTCCCTGTTGCTCCCTGTTTGGGGTGAGTGCTGCTTTTTCCTTACCTGGGATGCTGTGTGAGTTCAAGCTCCTGGGAGTCCCTGTTTTTCTTGGTTTTCTGCGGTTGGGTATGGAGCTGCTGCCTGCGACCTGCTCTAGGCTCGGTCCCAAACCGGAAGTCTCCTACTTTTTTATAACACTTTTGGAAGCAAAGAGAAGCTTCCTCCATAAAAGGTAAGGACTAATCAAATTTGTTGTCTGCATAGCTCTGATATAAATCCCATCAAATATCAAATTAGATAGTATCACACTTACTACTAAACTCTCACAAGATTCCTTCTTTTCTATAAAAAGTAAAGGCAACAAACATTTCCCAAAGATCCTTGTCATACCTAAATTATCAATTCTTATTCAGGTCTTCCTCAAAGCACCTGCTTTAGACACAGTATATTCCCTTCTCTCATGTTCTTGCTTACCTCTATGTTGATCATATTTTCACCTTTCAGATATAATTGATCTGCTACTTTTGTCACTATTTGTTATAATTTAGATTAAGTATCTGAGTTTAGAAGACGATTTTTTTATTATTGCCATCTCCTACATTCCCTTTCTTAGTTTCTCTTGTTTATTTTCAGGAAAAGTACAAACTAATACATTTTGATTATAGAAGTAAGTTTATCTGTGAATATTTCTTCTTGAACACAGTCTTAAATCTCTACCAAAACAGACCATGGCTTTAGTTTTAGTCAAAATCTTATCACAGTAGTTGGTTCATATAGTTATCTGAGACTTAAATAATAAATTAGCAATGAAAAAATACTCTCATTAATAAATAAGTTAAAAGTGAAAACACAGATTCTTTATAAATTGTGGATAGATTATAATCATTGATTGACAACATCTAAAAATAAACTTCCTGACATTAAGATTTTATCTATAATTACAATGTATTTTATCATTTCAGATATTTTCAAAGTGTTTCATTGTAACAGTTAAGTCTGTATCAATTCAAGTAGATTAACATATCTTTAGTGATATGTGAACATGTCTATTTATATTACATTGTAAGAAATGAAATATACTTTACATTTCAATAGCATCTGGATATCTGTTTAAATATGGAGGTTAAACGTTCTGTCTTCTAAACTACACTATTCATTTAAAATCTTAGTTTTTCTCCTAGAAATGTGGTTACTTTGGATATTTACTTAATTTTATTTATATGGTTTTCTTCTTATAACTAAAGACTTTCTAACCAAAATTTATGGTAGTTACTTTTAATATTGATCCTACACTTTTACAGTTATGACACAGTTACACCTTTTCTAGTTACTCATTGCTAGAGTGTCTTGGTAGTAAACTAATATTCTTATGAGATAAAGACAACCTTGCTCATCCTCATCGTCAGCACAGAAGGAAAGGTCTGTAGAGACAACCTTTATCTCTAGGCTAGCTGTCTTTCCTTGAGTAAACAAGGCCATTTCCAAAAAAGAAACCACAGTAAAGAAATATGAACTATGGCTGGAACATCGTCCTCATTATCAATTCCTGCACCCCACAGTTATAAAGGATACTAGCCATTTTCTTCTGCTAGCAGTCCACTCAATTTTCCATGAGAGAGAAGCTGCCTCTTGCTGTGTATGCTAATAAACAGTCTCATTTATTGAAACTCAGACTCCTATATATTTCTGTTTTCTGTAAATTTTACTGTCCTTAGAAACCTAAACAATTTATACTTTGTTCTTTGATCTGAAATTTTGTTATAAGGCTCTGCACATTTTTCCAAAACTCAATAGGAGATTTTGACTGAGTCAAGAGTGTTGCTTTGTGGCTATATAAACTTTGGAGTGATGTTTGGTTCTGCATGGTTACTTTAGTTTGACTTGAACAAACTTCTTTTCTGAAATAAGGACTTGTTATTTAGCCCTGGCTAGCCTAAAATTCACTGTAAACTGTGTTCACCAGGCAGGTTTGAACTCACAAAGATCTGTCTGCTTCTGCTTTCCAAGTGTTGGGATTAAGGGCATGAGCCACCAGGATGGGTCCTATTATTTAACATATATTTTATGCACATATAAACACATATCTTCAAAAACAACCAATGAAGGTGGAAATATACATGAGTCAGTATAAAGGTCTTATTTTCTGGTTTCAATTCAGTCATAGTTTTCTTTCTTTCTTTCTTTCTTTCTTTCTTTCTTTTTGTTTCAATGTATTTTTCTTTAGATAATTCAGAGTAAAAGTATAAAACCCTAATTGAAGCTCCAATGGGTCACCATGGCCATTCTTACAATATAGAAGGTCACTGAGATAAATAGTGTTTGGGAGTGCATAGGTGTAGGGGGAGCTAAAGTGAGAGAAGTAAGGAGAAGAGGAGGAGAAGGAAGAAGAGGAGCTAGAATGAAATAAGAGAGAGGGGGACATGGAGGTGGATATTTATAGTCTCATTTTCCTACTGGGCCCTCATGGATGGCAGAATTGTCTGAGAAATGCCTAGCCTTGCAGAGACAGCATGGAAGATTGGCAGTGCCATCTCCCATGCTGACGTCTCATGGGTGGCAGGGCCTATGAGGAGCACGGACAGCTCTGTTGCTCTCATGATTCCTTCAGGGCCAACTCTCCCACCTGCCACCTTTGGCAAGAGCAAAGGGGAGAGGTAGAGATCTCTCCCTCACTGATATTACCACATAGCCGACTAGAGGCAGGACTGGAACTGGCTCTCCCACACTCAAACCTCAGGGCTGGCTCACACACAACCTCCACATCCAGGGCCAGATCTACTGCGCTGCTCAGGTGAGGTGCAGAGCCTGCTCTCCCATTCTGATAACAGTTGAAATAGGAGCCAGCTCTCTTTACTGAGATATGAAATTGACAAAAAATAATTAAATTTATTTGAAAGAAATGAAGATGAGAAATTATATTAGATTGGCTAAAAGTTTTTCAAAGCATATTTTTCTTTTCTTTTTATTTGTATTCCAATGATAATAGGTTCTTTTAACATGAAGGAAAGCAATTAAAATTTGTGACTCTGAGTCATGACTAAATTTTCTTCTGACAAACAATGCAGAGAGTATTTCAATAAATATTATTTGATCCATAACCAGATCATTGATCTTTAAAAAGTGTATTTGAGCTGTCTGAAAGTCTTTTATGTATGTCATTAGGATCAAAATCTTTATAAAATACAACCTCTCTTAAAACATTTGATAATATGTAATATAATAATACCTTAATAATCATTACATTTATCATGTTAGAATGTGGTCAATTTTTAAAATTATCGATTCTAATTATGAAGGTAATTATCTAGATGCCTAATATGTGCGTTATATGTATGTTACCTTATGGATGACACAAGGTAACAGTTTTGATAATCAGGTTTATAAAAATCAGAATTTCTTCCAATATGAATGTGAGTAATACTTAAACAATATAAGTAACTGTTACCAGAGACAAAAAGGAAGAAATCTGAAACCCTGTAGGCAACTTTCCTGACTCATGAGGAAGTAGTAAGGCACAGTTTGATGCAAGAAAGCTGTAAAAGAAGTATTGGCAATGATTATTGATGTATTAGAATAATGTATCAGCAAAGAACTCCTGTAATATTAAGTAGGTTAATTTCATAGCTTGCATGAGATTTTCTAGGAAAACTATGTCCCATCAAGAAAAGTTTACAAAGTTTTGTTGGTCTTGGTGGTGCCCGAGGTCACCAACATGGTCAGCAAGAGATTTGCCATGAGCTTTCAACTTTAGAGAGAGAAAAGTGAACAAGGCATGATGGAGAGTATTTCAGGGGGACTCCTTCTGAGGGTGTACTGTTCCCCCTCTTTTGTTTTAAAAGCCAATTTTTCAGAGTTCTTGTAAAATCAGGGCAGAAGCGCCAA
>NW_021621953.1:501-1040 GCF_004785775.1 Grammomys surdaster | reverse complement strand
TGAAAGATTAGGTCTCTGATGAATGTGTGTGGAAAGTAAGAGTGGAACACACAAAACTCTGGATGGGCTGGGGCAGTACACTGGGCAAAAGAAATGGGGGCTGGTCATCTTGGGGCAGAACCGGGACAGAAAGGAAATAAGCTGGAGAACGTGTGATATTTGGGAAACTGAAATCACCTGGTCTTTGGCTCTTTTCCAATAGCTTCTAGACTATAAACCCTGGGTTAGATAGTAACAATTCTACTTCTGCCTCTTAGCTCCTTCTTCAGTTAAAGACAGTATCTTAGAGGGAGGGGTTGCTTAGTCGCATCTGCAGAATCCCTGGGAACATTGTAATTTCAAAACTGCTCCTTTGGGGCCTGAAGCTTGTATTCTACCATGCACCTGCTAAGAGAAACAGGCTCTTCCAGCTCAGAGACTTCCTTTTGAGAGAGCCAGCCAGCCAGCAAGCAAGTGAGACAGGAGACAGCAAGCAAGAGGGGAGAGAGAGAGAGAGAGAGGGAGAGAGAGGGAGGGAGGGAGGGACGGAGGGAGGGAGG
>NW_021621953.1:0-401 GCF_004785775.1 Grammomys surdaster | reverse complement strand
AGAGAGAGAGAGAGAGAGAGAGAGAGAGAGAGAGAGAGGCTGACTCGCTTCCTTATCCCTTCGCTTCTCTGTGTCCCCCTTCTCCCGTGCTGGGCTGGTCAGGCTCTCACCCACCCCGATCACCCCCTTTCACCCTCACGCGCCTCAGTACCTACTTTAAAAGGAACTAGTCGCTGAGTTTGATAAAATATCCTGGCCTTCAGGCAGGAAAGACACACAGATGTCACCTTGGCTTCTTGGCTGCTCAGGCCACTCGGTCCCGGATCTGGTGGGCTAGACGTCGGTGAGGGTGGAAGGGAACTGAGGGTCTCTAAGCACCTCGCCAAGAATCAGAGCCGGGTCGTCCAGGTCCTGTGCGCTCCAGATCCCAGCAGGAGCTCCTGATCCTAGCGCGGGCTCCA
>NW_021621952.1:0-2110 GCF_004785775.1 Grammomys surdaster | reverse complement strand
GAACATAGAAGTGGGTACCAGAGACTGGATTATCATTGTGATAGGTCTGTCCATGTTTTTGTTTGTTGGAAATTCGATTCTGGCAGTTTGGGTGCTTTAAATGGAGCATAATATGCTGAAGTATTTGCAGAAGGGCAGAGAGTGGTGGCAAGAGTGATTTTAAATAAAGGGGCTTGCCACAGTAGATTTCAGATGAGAAGAGTATTAATATGAGGCTTAGAAAATATATTTTGGTATTTTGGTGAAGAATAGGGCTTCCTTGTGTGCTTGTCTTAAGAGTTTTCTGGAGGGTAATTTAAAGAGATGTAAATTAATACCATTAATAAAGGGAGCCTCAAAGAGACCTAGATTAGACTTTGTTCTGTTGTTCACTCTTATGGGAAACATATGAGGAAGTAGAATAAAATCGGTAATCAAATCCCAATATGTAGGGGTTCAAATATAGTGTTCACAACAGAGTATCAGGAAGTAGAATGGAGTTAAATCATGTATCCAAAGATACTAAATGGAAGGAACTGAGAATTGACCAAGGGGAAATAACCTCCCCAACTAGGGATTCTCTTTGTAGATTTTCAGTTGAGAAAGGGATGGTTTATATTATATAGGCCTCTTAATGTTGCAGTTACTTTTTTTTTCATTTGGACAAAAGAAGATATGATTCTGATTCAAATGGCCAAGAGATGGACAGGGATGGCTGTGGTCAGTTGTCAACATGACTACATATGTTGTGAACTAATGTCCATAAATAGGAGAAAAAGAAGAGATCCAGATCAAGGGCTAGAAAACGGAGGGTTTTGGTCGAAATCATGCTGTGGTATAACAGTAACTGTTGATAGAGATTTTGAGAATACTGGTTATGAAAAGCTTTGTGTTTATGCATTATAGTATACATCTTTAATCGCAAGAGAGGGAGAGGCAAGGTAATTTCTGAGTTCAAGGCCAACCGAGAACAAAGAAAGTAAAGAAGAGATTCTTTATTTGGTAAAGGTAAAGAAAAGATTAGTTCCAAGCAAGGTGATGCACAAATCAAGTCTGTGAGTCAAGCAGATCTCTGGGTTCAAGGTTAGTCTACAGATCATGTTCCATGACAGCAATACTTAGGCAGTGACCAAACCATTGAGACTAGGTTGATGGGATAAATGCCATTGAAATAGGGGCCGTGTTCAAGCACAAGCAACTGATAGAACTTGGGAGTTTTGGGCATGTTGCTATGGTTTTAGAATCCAGAATAGTAGAGTTTACTTGGATAGCTGAATCAATTTAGTTTGAGCTAAGAAATTGCCAGTGACTTAGAAACTGTCACCGTTGATGTATAATATATTGGAAGTATTATATGAGAGCACCAAGAAGCTGTGTTCCAGAGATAGCCCTCCTGCAGGCAGCCAGATATTTTGTAAGAATCTTCCAGATGGTACTGAATGAATGAAGGGATCCTGAAGAGCAGTTGAGGCCTGGAACTGTGAGTGGCTAGGTAAGGCCATTGGGGAAATTGCTGCTTCAGTGCCTGTTGAAGTCCAAGGACTGAAAGGGGTTATACAATGAAGCTGAGGATTGGTACCTTGAAGACTGCCTAGGAGAGGCTCATGGTGGAAGTGCTGCCTGGTGGAAGCAGAAGAACTGGGTGTATTTGATAGTCCAGTAAAATGGGATGACCACAAGTAAGAGCAGCAACAGTTGAGTACTATTGGCAGGAGCTTATGGTCACACTGAAACTAGAACTGAAAGGTGAAACCCAAGTTCTTTTTGTAAGAGCCCAGATGATCCTCAGTGAACCCTGTGGGATGCCTGTTCAGAAAAGCAGCTATAAGAGATTGGAAGCAGCACAAGACAAAGGTGACAGTTTCCTTTATATAGCACAAGTGGATTATAGTTTGCAAACCTGAAACGAGTTGGACATCAATAAAGTCAATACAGGAATTGAAATTTTTGCAGTTCTATTTTTGGCTTCATTTGAAGGAGTATCATCACTGTGAAGTTTTGAAATGTTTGTATACACCCTATGATGTTGTACATATGTGATCTGATGTTAAGCTTTTACTTGATGCTGGAATTAATTATGAATTTTAGAGAGTTCAGGAAGAGAAAAGGACATTTAGGATTCTGAGCCTAG
>NW_021621951.1:0-1016 GCF_004785775.1 Grammomys surdaster | reverse complement strand
GGCTGGTGGTCTGAGACTGTATAATATATCAGGCTGAGCAAGCCATGTAAAGCAAGGAAGCAGCACCCTTCCATAGCCTCTATGTGAGTGCCTGCCTCAAGGTTCCTGCCCTGTTTGGTTTCCTGTCCTGACTTCCTTCAATGATGGATGCCAATACGAAAATATAAGCCAAAATAAGCCCTTTCTTCTTCAACTTGCTTTTTAGTTATGGTGTTTTGTCACAACAATAGTGACCCTAAGTAAGACAGAGTCTGTAGACCTTTTGAATGTGTGCATTGACATTTTTCCTCAGTTCTGCAAAATATACAGCCATTACCTATTCAAGAAACAATTTCCCAATTCTTTCACTTCAAAAATCTCCAATTAAATACATAAGACATTTTCCATGTTACCTCTAGGTCTTTTGGCCTGTTCCCCACTTTCACTATTATCTCTTTGGTTGTTTCTGAATCTTTTATATCTGCCTATTGAAATCATACTTAGGTTGCTGCATTCTTCCATTCTAGATTTAGTCTTTGTTTTGAATTTACTATATAATTTCTGTAGTTCCCTGTCTGCTGCCAACATTCTTAGCCCTGCTTCATTTCCACTTGGAAATAGTAAATCTTGTTATTTTAGAAGCCACTGCTTCCTAGATGGAGTATCTAGAAAACATGTAAATCTATCTCTTTAGCTGGTTCTAGTTCATGTGGATTTAGTTCCTCATATACTGGTGCATCTCTGTACTAGGGCATTGCATTCAAATATTTGTCTACATGAAAAAATTGAAGAGAAAGGTAAGGTGTCTTCTACCTGGTAGCATTGTGTTTCTTCCACCTGGTAACTTCTTGTAACACAGCATCGTATTCCTAGCATTTTAAGAACTGACATTGTTTTCAGCAGGACCTACTAGGGCTAGCTCACTTACGGTCCTGAGACAAAGTGTTTCCAGGTTTGAGAGGTAATAGACCCTGTAAAAAGTTTTTTTTCCCCACGTAATTTTTCAGCATAAATTGTCGATTGTTTTCTTGCTAAAT
>NW_021621950.1:0-2088 GCF_004785775.1 Grammomys surdaster | reverse complement strand
ACTGTGGTAACTGGCCCACCTGAGTCATAAACTCTGAGTGATAGGAGTGGTGTGTCAGGCTTCGTCCTATGGGTGACACTCCTCTTAAAGACAAACAATCTCTGCTTCTGATGCCATGCTCTGCCAGGCAACCACCTTCCAGTGCTTTCTCCCCACCCCCTTGCTAGTATCTTTCTAGTTTTATACAAGTGTTTATCCTCTGGAGAACCACATCTGGAGCACAGCTCAAACACAATTGAAATAAGCCTGTGTTGTGCAGCCCGATCCACTAATCATGGCTGGATATAACTAGCCTTAACGGTCTATTTCTCCTTGACAGTTTAAGAGCAGTCATAGAACCCTAACCTGGGTGTGATGGGAAGCCTGCTGGAGACTTCAGAGACATTCAGTTGTCACCATTTAGACAAAGAAAGCGGGTTTCTTCCTAATCTGCCTACCTGCCTGTGGCGCCTGGCACTGCTGAAGACTTCCGTGGCCCCAGGTATGATGTCAGTGATGTGCCCACAATGACTAAGCAGAGTGATGGCGCTGGCAATGACCAAATCCTGCAGCTGCCCACACTGTGGGTTCCTATGTTCTCACTGCCATTGGTTCTGGCAGTGAGAACCACACTGGGACTCTTGGGAAATCTTTGGGCTACAGATGTACCAATCAGATACCATGTTCACATGAAGACTGTGGAGGGGTCTAAAAGGACAAACTCACACTTGAGTACTGTTTCAGCTGCACTTTAAATAGAGCATTGGTTGCTACTTTCAATCTAACTTGTGAGCAGGACCTGCTAGGGCAGGTGTGGGGACAAGGTCACAGTTTCTCTGCTTGCATCTGTTCGGACTTTTAGCACATTACAAGCATTGTGGAGGAGAGCCACCTGAAAGACTATTTGGAACATGACTGAGTGCCTACTATGTATGAGCCACACCAGGTGCTAGGCATTTTCCCCCTAGCAAAGGGCATCTTAAATTTTTTCCACTAATGACTCTATCTTAACAGAGAAATGTTGACATGATAAAGGAATATAGTATATAAAAATAGGCATACAAATAAAATATTTACTGATAATAAATCAATTAAAATTATTTTAAAATAGTTCTTTAACATATGTATAATTTTACCAATCATAAGATAAAAGAAATGTATGTTCTAATAAACATTTATTTAATGTAGTTCAATCCAACAATATACTAATTTGATATTTAAATGCGGAGAAATGATGGAAGGAAAACAGTAGGTCTTTTTTTTTCTGTAATTAAACCATTATGTTTCCTAAGAGTGATAAGTTTGGTATGTGCTGGAATCTATACCATAGAACAGTTTCAAATGTGAGTCAAGGTATTGCAGACATCATCTGTGGGCATAGCACTATGTGGCGTGAAGGCGTATGCATGGATGGTGAGCTCAGAACCAAAGCTGGGGTGAAGTCATGTCTTGAAACAAGAGTGAACAGTGACAGAAACACCCAGAATTCCTTACTGTACTGGTTACGAGGTGTGGCCTTGCTGGAATAGGTGGTGCATTGTTGGAGGAAATGTGTCTCCATTCTCTTCCTGCTACCTATGCATCAGGATGCAGAATTCTCAGCTTCTTCTCCAGCACTATGTAAGCCTGAAATGTCACCTACCATGATGATAATGGAGTGACCCTCTGAACCTGTAAGCCAGCTTTAATTAAATGTTGTCCTTTATAAGAGTTGTCATGGACATGGCGTCTCTTCACAGCAATAAAAACCCTAATTAAGACACTTATACATTTGATCTTAAATTAATTGTTGGTCAATGTATATGCAGAAACCTTTTGCTATTAGCTCCAGGTTTAGTCTTTGCCACCAGCCACACATCATTTTTTTGACCCCACAACAAAGCCTGGGTTTGCTTTTGTTTTTGTTTTGTTTTTTACAAAAATATGGACGTCACTAGCTCTCCTGTGGATGCATGTAACATTTGACCTGTCTTGTGTCACTTATTAAGGAAGGAACCTTAGTTTCGAAATGCCTCTATAAGAGACAGTTGTAGGCAAGGCTATAGGGCATTTTCTTAATCAGTGATTGATGGGGAAAGGCCCTGCCCATTGTGGGTGGTTCCATCCTTG
>NW_021621949.1:0-15120 GCF_004785775.1 Grammomys surdaster | reverse complement strand
TGGCCCACCTGAGTCATAAACTCTGAGTGATAGGAGCCGTGTGTCAGGCTTCGTCCTATGGGTGACACTCCTCTTAAAGACAAGCAATCTCTGCTTCTGATGCCATGCTCTGCCAGGCAACCATCTTCCAGTGCTTTCCCCCCACTCCACCCCCTTGCTAGTATCTTTCTAGTTTTATACAAGTGTTTATCCTCTGGAGAACCACATCTGGAGCACAGCTCAAACACAATTGGAATAAACCTGTGTTGTGCAGCCCAATCCACTAATCATGGCTGGATATAGCTAGCCTTAACAGTCTATTTCTCCTTGACAGTTTAAGAACAGACATAGAACCCTAACCTGGGTGTGATGGGAAGCCTGCTGGAGACTTCAGAGACATTCAGTTGTCACCCTTTAGACAAAGAAAGCGGGTTTCTTCCTAATCTGCCTACCTGCCTGTGGTGCCTGGCACTGCTGAAGACTTCCGTGGCCCCAGGAATGATGTCAGTGATGTGCCCACAATGGCTAAGCAGAGTGATGGTGCTGGCAATGACCGAATCCTGCAGCTGCCCACCCTGTGGGTTCCTATGTTCTCACTGCCATTGGTTCTGGCAGCAGTTCAGAGCACCACACTGGAACTCTTGGGAAATCTTTGGGCTACAGATGTACAAATCAGATACCATGTTCACATGAAGACTGTGGAGGGGTCTAAAAGGACAAACTCCCATTCCTTCATTAACTTGATAAGAAAAGACACACCACAGTGGATAATGAATAATTCTTCCTTAAATGCCATCAGGATCTTAGATTTGAGTGCATTGGTTCTGGAAATCTATTCTACTCTGGGAACACTAGTAAGGATGGACCCAGACCCATGATAATGCCACCAGCATCAATGACTAACTTTCACTGTACCAGCAGTTTAAAACAGCAGAAAATATATGCTACTTTTCTGTCCCCACTGTATCTTGTATCTACTCAAGTCACCTATGCAATCTCACATGCAGAGACTCGGCTGCAGGATCCCCGCCCCCATACCAAAATCTATAGATGCTCAACCACCTCATACAAGATAGCACAGCACTTACATATAACATACTTACATTCACCTGTATGCTTGACCTCATCTCTAGATTGCTTACAATACCTAATGTAATGTAAGTACTATATCAGTCATGTTTACACTAAATTGTTTAATCAACTGTGACATGAGTCTATACATATTCAGTCCAGATGACTTTTTAAACATTTTAATGTGCAATTGATTGAATCTGTGACTATGAGACCCATAAATTAATTCATTTGCTGCCCTGAGTAGGGGACATCTTCCTTTCCTATTTTTCAGAGACTGAAATAAAATCAATATGAAGTGTATAATATAATGTATAAAACGTGGGCTATGGGATCCAAGGCTTGTGCTGGAAATCATCAGAGGCATGGGGTTTAGGAATTTAAAGAAATACAGGTAATAGGATCTCATTCCTAGAGACTCTGATTTAAATGGTCTGCAGGAGATAGCGCCATATGTTTTAAAATGCGCTTCACGTGAAATATTCTACCACTCAGCAAGAGTGGATGGGAACCTGTGATAGCTGAGTCCTGTCATGTGTAGATGAGGATGCAGGCCCAGGGAGCCAAGAGATTTCACAGTCACATATTTCCTAGCCTTGAGCCAGGGCACTGGGGACCTGGTCTTCTGAATCCCAGACTAGATATGTCCCATTCATGCTTCAGTGAAAACTGCAGGGCCCTCCCAGTGTTGTTTGCAATCAATACAGAGAGAAGGAGCATAACAGAGGAATTACCAAAGACCACGAGGAAACGTTAGGGAGTTGACTGTGATACTCCACAAACTTATTAAAGCACACTATTTAATAATGCAGCTAACTGCAAAGTCGCTATATCTCAATAATACTGTATTGAAATACACCTACAGAAAACCTACAGGCCGGGCAGTGGTGGTGCACGCCTTTAATCCCAGCACTTGGGAGGCAGAGGCAGGCGGATTTCTGAGTTCGAGAGTTCGAGGCTAGCCTGGTCTACAGAGTGAGTTCCAGGACAGCCAGAGCTACACAGAGAAACCCTGTTTCGAAAAAAACAAAAAAACAAAAAAAACAAACAACAAAAATAGAAAACCTACAAAATGAGAGAAAATATTTGCAAATCAAACAACTGATAAAGAAGCAGAAGCCAGGACATGTAAAGAATTCTCACAACTTAACAACAAAAGCACAGAGGCAGATAAAGGTGGGCAAGCGACTTCAAGAGAAACTAGTCCAAAGAAGATGCACCAGAGTCCAGCCAGCAGTCACATGAAAGCCTGCTCTGTGTCATTAGTCACTTGGGGAAATGAAAACTTCAACCCTTGAATACTGTTGTGTGGATGTAAAACCATACAGCCACAGTGGGAAATGATTTGGAATTTCTGCCAAGTTCCAAGCTAACCCTGGGACGGGGAGCCAGGGCCACACTTTGGGAGCCCACTAATAAAGAGAACCCTTTTGCAGAGGCAGAAACTCAAAATGCTGAGACCACACAGCACAGAAGCACAAGAGAGTCTGCGCCCGGGCACTTCCTATTATAAAGCTTCATCCAGTGAGCAGGATGCTCCTATGTGCCAACTTCACCCCTCAAGTCAATAAATGGAGGTATTAAAGATGTGTACCCATGCTAGCAAATTGGCATGAGAACGTTCTATAGTAATTGACATTCTTGCCCAAGAAATTGGGTAAAGAGACAGGAGAGGCTGAGTTGGTAATGATTAGAGGCTCTCTCATGGGTCAAGAGTTGGAACAACTGGAATGTGGACTGTTTTTCTTTATTCTCTGGAAGTCTATTCCCTCTTATCAATGAAGGAAAATTTCTTCTCTTTATTGTCCAAATGAACATCATATCATACTACCCCCGTACATGTAGCATGCCTGTCATACTCTCTGTATGAGTCAGCTTGAATGATCTTGGCATCTCCAGAGTCCACGATTTCCAAAAGGCTATCTGAAGATAACACCTTCCCATTTAAGAGTCTCAGATGACCCCTACCACCCACAGAGAGAGGGACAAATGGCCTATTCAAATATGGCCTCCAACAGAATGACCCTCAACTGCTCAGTGACATCATATGCCCTCTAGCTTTCAGGACTTACATTTTTCCTCTTTGCTTAGGATTCCTTTCTCCTTGTTCCTTCTCTATCTCTATTCTTAAGGATTTTACCCTGTGAAAATTACTTTCTATGATTTAGGTTCCTGACCCATAAGAAGAAAATGATGATGAAACCCATCTTCCTAGTTGTAGTAAAGGGCAAAATTAAATAGGGTGATCCACAGAACTGGTGGCCACCATTCCTGACTTCCAACCTGGAGAAATCTGCCCTTCCCTTAATAAGGCAAAAGGCACAAGCATTGTTCTTCATCACTGACTACTTTGCATTTGCAGAAACGTTTATATCTGGTTTGGGTCCACCTGCATTAGCCAAGGAAACCCCATGGAGGAGAAGTAGTACTTCTAATTTTAGCCCAGTGCACAGAGCAGGGTAAGTGCCCAACCACAGCGAGAAGCACAAATGATCAGTGTTGGATGACTTTAAATTGTCCCCTAGAGTACCCTTACAGTGCTTGGAACCCCAAAGGAAGGGAGCCAAGTGCTGGGGCGGGACATGAATTTAGGAATTAGATGGGTGTAAAGTTTTGGCATGCATGAGTTTAGCTTGTCTCCAGACATCCTTTCTTCAAAGGGTTCCCCTAAATCCACAGAAGTTGGCCTCATTCCAGCATTCCAGCCCCAAACATCTTCCAGTAATTCAAGGATCCCTTTCACACCAGGAGTCCCCTGTGTTTACTTTAAACAAAAACAAAACTAAAAAAGTTGGCTCCACAAGGAAACCATTTTTTCTCTTATTTGGCACTCTGGGTATCTGTTCTCTTTTGTGCTGCTAGTCCATGAAGCTCCAATAACTAGTCCACCACAGGGAATTGGACTTGGTAGAGGCTGCCAGCTTCTCTGCACACAGGTTGTAGACTCAAAGTGTTCAACAGCCCTTCCCCCATGGGCTTCAACTGTCTGGTCCTTCCTCTGCTCACAGCCTGCTGGGGCATCATCATGACACACAAACCCATGACCTTGAATAAGGCCAGAAGTCTGGAGCCCACTTCCCTCAGCTCAGTGTTGTTTAGTAGAACAAAATAAGGGCTTCGGTGTTTTGTTCTGTTTGTTTGTTTTAAGCAACTATCCAGGCAACAAAGAAAAAGAAATTGAAAGATATCCCTTGAGGTGGGGGAGAGGCTGGAGAAAAGTGGACTGGGAAATAAAAATGGCTGCCTTTTTCTGGGCTTATCCCACTTATACATAAAAAACAAAAAAGGATGCTGCAGCTTGAGGCCTGACAGGGAACAGGAGTTCCTGGCAAAACATTAAAATGGCTGGCAGAGTGAGGAAAAGATGGAGGACTGTTCTCCCTCTTGGTTGGAGCAGAGAAAATGAGGATAAATCCAATAAACAGTCCCATCCTCTCCCACGCTGATCTAGGGCTCCCAAGCAACCTGCTACATGGCGTATGTCCTACCACCTACTTCCATCATTAGACCTACTGCCTAAGGAGGGTTGTAGTCAAGCACTCCTGCCGAGACCCATCCCTAGTACCCACTTACTGAAGCCCAGTGCAGAAGCCAAGTTTCTTACCATAATGTGGGCATCTGTGAATATCATCCACTAGTAAGTGTAGCCATGGCAGAAAGGGATGAGAGACAGCCGAGGGAAAGACTGTGACTCGAACATGAGAAAAGCCAGCCTGTAGGACAAATGGGTAGACTGGTGCTGATGCTTTAACACAGTGATGTCCGTAGTAAAGGGTGTAGGAAGGAGGAACAGTCATGTTCTGCATAAAGTTGTGTCTGTCAGTGACAGGCTACAAGATGACAGTGAGCCGTGAGAATGAAAATGGAGGCAAGAGACTCCCATGACCCAGTGATGCACAAGACAGAGGACTTGATATTGATGTCACTGTGTTCCTGTTTGATGTGTCCATTACACTTTTTATTATTACTGTGTGTTCCTTTTTCTTATTAAATGTTGAGCTGGCTGTATGCCATGTTTGTCGGCAGCCTCTGCTCTCCGATGTTCACCATGTCTCTTAATGACATTAAGACACCACATAGAGTAGTTGATGTCTATTGTGTAGCCTTGGGATAATAGTACACACAGACAGCAAGACGTGCATGGTGATGAAATTGCCTTAGGGCACATTACTCAGAACATACATTATCATTAAACAATGCACATGACTGTATTCTATTTAAATATATTTGTATATTTGTATCTCAAAGGAAAGAAAGCATCCAGATCTAAGAGTCCAGACACAAAATTAATACCCTGGCTGGGTTGACATGCTCATGGTCATATGTGCCCTGAAGGTAGGTACCCCAAGAGTAGGCAGCACCATGAGACTGAGGGACTGACCCAGTGTCTTCAGTTCTCAGTTGGCCATTGGTATTTTATAAGATACTACAGCAGGACTCAGCTAATTAAGACCATTTATGATTTATTGAGTGAGTCCACCTAACCTGAGTCCCGTGGTTTTAAAAACAAGCAAATGGTTTTAAGAGATCCCTATAAGGACAGTGTGAGTAGAAAATTAAATAACATAAACACTATTAATCAATAAGAAAATGAAGAGGTCACCCTTGACTCCTAGCGCAAGCTCTTCATCATCTGCACCACAAGCCCCAGGATCAACAAACCAGAATATGAATCAACACTCATCTCTCTCAAAAGGGATCAAAATCATTGAGGAGGCTATTTTGAGAACTAGATGTGGCTTGCCTTCCTGAGTGATGAGCTTCCCCTTAGGGCCTGATGTGCTTATAGATACTGCCTTACTGTGGGGAGGCACACCTCAATAACACCATGGACCATGTTCCCTCTCCCCACTCTGCTGAGGGTTGTCCTGGCTCATCAGGGCACAGGAGGACTGATATTTGGCTGGTAATCCTCAGGGGGACACCAGCAGAGCAAGCATCTTGTAGAGACTTGTGGTGGCTAAGACCATTCAATGGACTTATCCCTTCTCATACTGTCTTTTCTCCTTACACCAGCTGCAGAGTTTTTACTTCAGGGAACATGGAGGATGGGGTCCCCTGATAGGTAAGCAAATCACAAGCCTCACTTACCTAAAAGACAGCCATTTCCTTATGCCATATCCTACCAATTCACCTAGGAAGCCCAAAGGCAAGTACACCACAGAACTAGAACCTTGGTCTCTTTGTCCCTGCATTGCTGCCTGATCCCTTGGTCCTTTCTACAGACCCAACAGGCAGGGCATTTTGTCTGTGATTGAAAACCAAAGCATCTTTCTCTATAGAACAAGAGCTAACTGCTGAGTGTTTGCCACCCCACAGGATAAACTCTGGACTGCACACTTGACTCCTTTATCTCTATTATTACTCACCTCAAGCTCCAAGGTAACCAGGCCTCTTTTAAATCCTTTGACAGAGGAAGGAATCGTGGGTTACAGAGGGCAGGTCATTTTAGAGTGGAGAGCTAGACTCTAGCTCAGCCCAGGATCTCTGACCTCACCTCTCTACTGCTTCTCACAGTAGTCTGGAAAGAAGTTCAAGAAACACCTGGCATCTTTCCTTGGACAAATTTCACTCTGAGCCTCAAATCTCTCGGGTGTCACATGAGGCTATTCTAGGACATGTTGTATGAGGCTTTAAGTGAGTTAATACACACAAAAACTTCAAAGAGTACTTTAAGCGTAACTGTAGTGCTGTGTTAGCAGTTAGGTCTGTTGTTAAACTGCTCAAATACACTGCTTTCTTCTGTCCTCCTGTTTGTATGATTAATAACTTTCTATTTTTTAACCCAACATTGATGTAGAAAGAAACTGTGGGTTACAGTGGGGAACTCTAAAGGACCCTTACCATCATCATCTCTCCACACACCACACCTGTATCCTGGCCTCAACAAGTAGACCCAGGATATGAATGGAAGAGCATCAAAGTGAAGTAGCTTCAGGACAAGGCTTTCTTCAGCATCTGCAGGACCCACACCTGGCAAACCACACCTTCTCCTCTGCGTCAACCTGCCAGATATAGATTGTCCTACAGGGACTGCAGACACCTGGAGACTAATTAGGCTGCTGGTCCTTGGGCAAATGGGCCCAGAGGCCCCACACAAGAGGCAGCTAGCTGCTGAGAGAAACTGGCAGGCTGTGAGCACCGAGTCAACACAAGACAGTATCTTGTCCAGAGACCCCTAAAATAGCAGTGACTTCTAAACCATCTTCCAAATCAGAAACTACTAGAAAATAGCAGTAGGGTTTATCAAGTCCAAGGTCCTAGGATCCTAAGGTCAAGACAGTGAGAGGCACTGGAGGAAGTGCTTGTTTGTTTTTTATGCCTTTGATTGGGGCCTCGTGTGTTCTAAGTAGGTCTTGAATCACCTTGTAGCCATGGATCATCCTGAATTTTGTTTTTTCCTAGTCCACCTCCTTTCTAAGTGCTAGGATTACAAGCATGCACCTTTCACTCCAGTGATGGCAAGATAGGAGACAGACAAATCCCTGGAACTACCTTTACTAGCCAGGTAGCCTAGCCTGCTTGGCAAAGTTCCAGACCATCTCAAACAAAAGCTGGAAAGGACCTGAGGAACACAAGCAAACTTGCATATGCTCGTGTGCACATAGAGGCAGCAATAGTAGCAGCAGCAGCAGCAGCAGTAGCAGCAGCACCAGCAGCAGCAGCAGCAGTAGCAGCAGCAGCAGTCCAGGGTTTTATGCATGCTTTATGACCACTCTGCCAATTGAACTACATCATGAGTTCTCCCCCCTTTTTTCAAAAGAGCAAGAAGCCCCACCCACACTTGCAGGTGTCAGGCTGCTTGCTACACAGAAAGTTCCCCTAATTCGCCAGTCCACAGAGAAGTCCATCCCATGGAGGTCAGAAGATATGCTCTCGGAATCGGCAGTACCTGGGACTGTCCAGCAATAGGTTAGGCTGCTGCTGTTTCACTTTGAAAACAGACTTCCATTCTCTCCTGGACAGGTCATGACTACTATGAACACTCGGCAGAATCTGGAATCTTCTAAATGTTCAGCATAATTGTGCTTCCTAAACAAATACTAATAGAATGACAGAGGGGATCTCTTTGAACAGAAATAGGAAAGCAGATTTGGGAGAAGGTACTCTAATCTTTTGAGTTTATTCATTGGTGTGAATCAAGACCTTGTGTGTGTGTATGTGTGTGTGTTTGTGTGTTGTGTGTATGTCCATCCATCCATCCATCTGTCTGTCTGTCTGTCTGTGCCCATACATGCCCTCACATGTTCATATCTGAGTGAGTGTACAGGTGTATATAGGAAAGCATGTGCACACATGTACATGGACATGTGGCGGTCAGAGCACAGCATTGGGTTCCTTTCTTCAGGCATCTCACCTTTTGTTTGTCTCATTGGCTGAGAACTTGGACTTGGATAGCTGGCTGCTGAGTAAGAGCCAGGGTTTTGCCTGTCTCTTGCCATCACTGGGATTTATAAATGATCTGGAGATCCAAACTCAGGTTCTCCCTCATGTGAGGCAAGAACTTTACCAATTGAGCCATCTCCCTTATCCAAGAACTCTTTAAGGGCATTCTTGGTGACTTCCTGCTTTGGTCAGATGGCCAGACACAGGATTCCAGAGGCCTTGAGACTAAATAGCATAGTATAGCTATAGAACCCTGCAGATGGTGGGAGAATTTCCTCAGAATTCATGCTGTACAGAGAAGAGAAAGGATGAAGGCACAGAGCAAAAAGGAAATAGAAGCCAAAGGCCCTCTGGGAGTAAGGGGTCAAATCCATAATGACAGGGAAAGCACCAGTAAGCCCGGGAGCCTCAAACTAAAAACAAATGAAAGGTCTTTATCTGACTTGAGACCCCCTCTGAGCAATGAGCTCTATTGTCAATTTCATGGGGAGGTGCACAGGCAGTGGGGGCCATCCCACCCCACCTTCTTAGCTCTTCCCACAGCTAGGGATCATTTATCAAGCCAGCAGAGGAGAAAACCCTTCATCAAAGAGCTTTGCCTCTGCAGGATACCGCACATGGATGGCCTCACCCCAGTCCAAGCTGCTTGCTTCTAGGTCATCCAGGGAGAGACATCTGACCATCGCTGTCGTCTCCTTCCATTTCCCCAGCTCTCCCCACTCGCCACTCACATGGAATGAGAGGCATGTGTGGCAGCAGGCTTGGAAAAGCCAGACTCACAGAGGTGCTTCCGCCTGCCTGGTTGAGTGGAGGATACCACTGCCTTTCATCTCGGGATCTTAGAGTCACATCAGGACCCACATAGCTGCTCAAAGAGAAAGGAAATGGGTGCTCACCCAGAGGAAGCCCTCAGACCTTGTGAGTTCTATAGTCGGCTCAGGTTCAAGGACAGTGCCTTGGGCAGAGCTAATCTAAAGCCTACAGGTGGCTCCAGGAATAGTTGCTTCTGACTATTGAATGTAACTTCAGTGTCCCTAAGGCAACAAAAGGCTCTTCCTTGATTTAAGCCAAGCAGAAGTTTGAAGTAAACACTGGAGTAAATGGATTACAGGCATGGAGTTTTCCTAAGTCTTTGCTGGCCTGGCTGGCCTTTGCTCATTGTTTGAACCTGAGCACATCTCTAAATCTCTCAAACTTATATTCTTGATCTATAACAATGGATTTTGAAAACAGGACCCATCCCTACAACTCCAACAAAGTGGAGTGCATAACCAACCCCTGGTACATTTAGTAAGCCATTAATAACTGGAAGTAGTAGGTCTAGTGCTAATAGTGGAAGCACCTCTGGGTATGGTAGAGAGCTGCCAGAGAATGCATGGGTGATGTTGGCAGCAAGGTTATTCCTTGTTTGCCACTCTTTGGGCTTCTCCAACCTTGGTTCCTGCTGTCACTCAAACAAGTGACTGTTGAGAGAATTAACTCTCTTCTTCACACTCTAGTCTAAGGACGGCTGAATGAAAATCTTTCCTTGCTTCCTCTTTGCTCAGGCTGACCTTGTATTCTAGTTTCTGTCTCTGTTGCTGTGATAAACATTGATCAAAAACAACTTGAGACACATACACCTGTAAGCAACACTCTATGGACCCAGCAGACGGTATTCATATATACATGTGTGTCCAATAATAATTAAAGAAAAGGTCAGGAATTCGGGAGAACATGGGAAGATATAGGAAGAGTTGGAGGGGAGAAAGCAAGAGAAGGTAATAATGTAAGTACAGTACTCATATATGAAATTCTCAAATAATTTAAAATATTTAAATTGTTTAAAAAGCAACTTGAGGAGGAAAGGGTTTATTGGGCTTATAGGTTACAGTCTATCATCAAAGGAAGCCAAAGAAGAAACCAAAGCAGAGACCGTGGAGGAATGCTGCTTATTGGCTTGCTCTTCCTGGCTTGTTCAAGCTACCTTTCTTATACAGCTCAGGCCCACAAGCCTAGAGATGCCACCACCGACAGAGAGCTGGGCTCTCCAATGATGGAGACAGTTCCTCAACTGAAGTTTCCTCTTCCCAGGTGTGTCAAGTTGACAACTGAAGCTAGCTATGACATCTTGCTGAAGAAAATACAAAGCTTCTAGTCTCAAAAAAAAATCACAGAAATAATTGTATGCTTTGAGTGCAGTTCTCTGTCCTTATAATGATCCACATCTTGTGTGACCTTCCAACCTTCCTAGTTCCTATCTGTTTCCCTGTAGCTGCTACTCCCAATCAGCCTGCCCATCTCTCTTCTGCTACAAGGCTCAAGGGCCTCATTAGTGCCTATTGAGGACCCCGTCTCCTCCATTCTGGGCCTGGGGGACCCAGGAGTCCCAGTAGATCGACTCTACAGCCCAGCTGTTTCCCAGTCATAGAATCTGCAGCCCATCTAAGGCCACACAAATCTCTGGGGTTGTGTGTGCAGGGGAAAGGGACATGGAGTGCAAATTACTGGGATTCATGCATTGCAAAGCTCAAATCAGTGGTTCTCAACATGTGCAGAGTAGCCATATCTGGGATTTGATTAGGACTGCATACTCTCAGTTACTAATCAAACCCACTAAGCCCAGAAGAATCAGGAACTCTGACACAAGTTCCAGTGATCTGAGCCCCTCAAGCTTACCAGTAAACTCTAAAGCATGTTCAAGTTTACGAACCACTGTCTGAAGTAGTAGGCCAGCTTGATGCATATCTTTAATTAATACGTGTGGTAGTTTGAATAGGAATGTCCTCCATTTTACTCACATTTTTGAATGCTTGGCTTATAGGGTGTAGCGCTATTAGGAAGTGTGGCCTTGTTGGAGGAAGTCTGTTACTGTGATGTTGGGCTTTGAAGTCTCAGATGCTCAAGCCCAGGCTCAGTGGCTCACAGATCTTTTCCTGCTGCCTGTGCTTCAAGATGTAGAGCTCTCAGTTCCTTCTCCAGCACTGTGTCTGCCTGCTTGCCACCATGCTTCCTGCCATGATGATAATGGACTAAACCTCTGAAACTCTAAGTCAGCCCCGATTAAATGTTTTCCTTTATAAGAGTTGCTCTGGTCACAGTGTCTCTTCATAACAATAGAAATCTTAACTAAGACAACACATTAAGGTAAAACTCAAAGCAATTTTGCTAACTTAAAATTGGTCTAATGATGGTGGCTGCTTCTTTGTATGGTTGATTATAAACAGTAGAAGAGACCTTGCTTATTTGTATAAATCTTTGCTAGATTCATCTTCTTAACAAATCTGAGAGATTATTCCACTCTGAGTGAAGGATCCTAGAAGTTTTGAATAGAATTATTCAAGGTCAATTGAGCTCTCAAATATATGCAAATAGCCCATGTCCCCAGGAAGAAGACAGGTGGATGTTGTCGGTTGTCCTGAAGCTTTTTGTATTCTGATGTTGATTCTGCTTTCTCAAGAGAGGTTGCCCCCGAGGAACAGTGATTACATACTCAGGTGATCTCATATGAACCTTCTCCCCATTTTAACTGGTCAATATAAAGGCTAGAGCCTGGGATTGGGCAGTGGAAAGGAATGGTGGGACTAGAGGTTGAAAAGTGAGGGCAGGTAAAGAGAAGAGGATGAGAGGTGGAAGGAGAGAGGACCAAAGAAGAGGAGGAGGAAGCCATGATGATCAGAACCATGTGGCCAGGAGAAACCACAAGTAGCAAGGGGTCTTATAGCTGGGGAATAAGTTAGTAGAGTGTTAGATCTGCCCAATCTATGCTTATTGCTTATAATCATAATAACTAGATTGTGTGTTTCTTATATAGGCTTATTGGGGTTGGAGAATCCAACAACAGACTGGTGTCAACCATTCTCTCCTTTGTTCTTTGTTTTGTTCTTCTGGTTTTGTGAACTAGGTCTCATTCTGTAGCACAGGCTAGCCTTGAACACATAGCAATCCTTCTTCCTCAGCCTCTGTAGTGCTGAGATGGCAGGTATGAGCCACATACCTGGCTCAACCATGTTCTTCTTCCTCTCTGATTTCAGAAGTTCTCAGTCAGGGGCAAATCCCTTCTGCTATGGGTCTCTAGAAACACTTAGTGGTGTCAGTGACTGGCTGGGTGTAGCTGTCTTGTAGGATACAGTAGGTCACAGAGCATCCCCTTCCTCCTGCAGATGGTACAAGATGGCTCTCAATCATAAAGAATTATGACACACACAATCGCTTCCAGCACTTCCATTAAAATCCTGACCATCCAGAGTCTGCAAGTAGAGCAAAACCCTATGCTATAGACTACCCTATAGCAAACAAATCGCAATAATGTCAGAGACGAATGACAAATGTCATGAAACACATTTCCACTGTAGTCAGCAGATGGCACTGCAGATAGTAATGGCATTACTTTGGGTGCCATTGCTAGGTTTCACTCTATATGTTCCCTTGTCTCCCTTTATACTTGGTTGGCCTCTACCGCACTTACCCTCTACCAACCTAGGCCATAGGAGTACATAAACATATCCCAGTGCTGTAGAGTCCCCTTGTGGCCTTTGGGAGTACCCATGTTCTCCAAAAGCTCCTACAGGAAACCAACGTTGGGTCAAAAGAATGGGTATAATGGGTATCTCTTTAAAACTTTGCAACCATTATTGTTTATGACTCAAAGAAGGGCAAGGGAGGTAAGAAGAAGGTTGAATTTGAGTACTGTTCAGAAGTAACATTTCCTGTGAGTCAACAGTACAAGGGGGAGATTTAATCAGTAGAAGCAATAAAGATTTATTTCAAAGGATGCCCAAAGTAAAGTTGTCCAGACAGAGGACCAGAGGGAGGCAGTCGCAACAGCACTTAGAGGCACACACACAAATCACTCTTTCCCTGAAACATTGATGACCTACAGCTCTGATGAAGCTGGTGACCATTTCTCCTGACTTAACACCTCTGTTCCCAGGCACAGCCACCCTCTCTCCAGGGACTTCTACCTCGTGCTCTCACCAGTCTCCCCCTCCCCACAGAATAGCAACTGACTGTGCTAAAATGTTCCTTGTCCCACAAGCCATTAAGCTGTCAAGCCGAGGTGGTGCACAAACCCAGAGAGAGCCAGGCCTGGAATGCTAATGGCAAAACTGCAATTATTCTTTCTGCACTGGACAATTCTTACTTCGACTTTCCTGGCCTCAGGTCGTATTTTGTGATCCTTAGATACTGATGGGAGAGACATGGCCTGATGGAGAAAATAACTGGGGAGATATTTTTTTTGTCTTGATAGAGCCGGAGGTAACTAGTAGTTTGGTAGGGTTTTTTGTTTCTTTCTCTTTTTTTCCCCCCTCTGTTGTTTTTCTTTTGACATCTATACAGGTGTCATATAATGGCTTCTGGTTATAAAGTCCCCTATCCAAAGGAAAAACAAGCTCTCCATAAATACTTTGCCCGAATCAGGGACATAGCTTTGTTACACACTTGAGTATTGTTTCGACAGCACTTTAAATAGAGCATTGGTTGCTACTTTCAATCTAGCGTGTGAGCAGGACCTGCTAGGGCAGGTGTGGGGACAAGGTCACAGTTTCCTCTGCTTGCATCTGTTAGGACTTTTAGCACATTACAAGCATTGTGGGGGAGAGCCACCTGAAACACTACTTGGAACATGACTGAGTGCCTACTATGTATGAGCCACACCAGGTGCTAGGCACTTTTCCCTCAGTGAAGGGCATCTTAAATTTTTTCCACTAATGACTCTATCTTAACAGAGAAATGTTTACATGATAAAGGAATATAGTATATAAAAATAAGCATACAAATAAAATATTTACTGATAATAAATCAATTTAAATTATTTTAAAATAATTCTTTAACATATGTGAAATTTTACCAATCATAAGATGAAAGAAATGCATGTTCTAATAAACATTTATTTAATGTAGTTCAATCCAACAATATACTAATTTGATATTTAAATGCTGAGAAATGATGGAAGGAAAACAGTAGGTCTTTGTTTTCTGTAATTAAACCATTATGTTTCCTAAGAGTGGTAAGTTTGGTATGTGCTGGAATCTATACCATAGAACAGTTTCAAATGTGAGTCAAGGTGTTGCAGACATCATCTGTGGGCATAGCACTATGTGGCGTGAAGGCGTGTGCATGGATGGTGAGCTCAGAACCAAAGCTGGGGTGAAGTCATGTCTTGAAACAGGAGTGAACAGTGACAGAAACACCCAGAATTCCTTACTGTACTGGTTACGAGGTATGGCCTTGCTGGAATAGGTGGTGCGCTGTTGGAGTAAGTGTGTCTCCATTCTCTTTCTACTACCTGTGCATCAGGATGTAGAATTCTCAGCTCCTTCTCCAGCACTATGCCAGCCTGCAATGTCACCTACCATGAAGATAATGGAGTGACCCTCTGAACCTGCAAGCCAGCTCTAATTAAATGTTGTCCTTTATAAGAGTTGTCATGGACCTGGAGTCTCTTCACAGCAATAAAAACCCTAAGACACTTATACATTTGATCTTAAATTAATTGTTGGTCAGCGTATACTCAGAAACCTTTTGCTATTAGCTCCAGGTTTAGTCTTTGCCACCAGCCAGACATCATTTTTTTTAACCCTACAACAAAGCCTGGTTTTTTGTTGTTTCTTTTTTTTTTTTACATAAATATGGAGGTCACTAGCTGTTCTGTGAATGCATGTAATATTTGACCTGTCTTGTCTCACTTATTAAGGAAGGAAG
>NW_021621948.1:0-1481 GCF_004785775.1 Grammomys surdaster | reverse complement strand
TACAGTTCAGAAGTTTAGTCTAATATCATCATGGCAGAATCATGGTGCTATGCAGGCAAACATGATACTGGAGACTTCTAACATCTTAAGCCTCAGGCAGCAGGAGAAAATGACACACTGGGCTTAGCTTGAGCATCTGAGACCAGGAAGCCTACTCCCAGCAGGACATTCCTCCTCAGCAAATCTGTCCTACTTCAACAAGGCCATGCTTCATAATAGTGCTACTTCCTAGGGCCAAGCATTCAAAAACATGAGTCTATAGGAGCTATAAATTTAAAGCTACCACATTGAGCAAGCCATGGGAAATGGCCTCTGCCTCAGCTCCTGCCCTGGCTTTGCTGGATGATGGACTGTAAGCTATAAGGCAAACTAAACCCTTTCCTCTCCACATTGCCTTTTTCTCTTTTCTGTTTATTTTTTTGTTTATTTTTCTTTTTATTTTTATTTTTGAGTCTCTCTATACAGCCCTGGCTTCATGGAACACACTCTGCACAACAAGCTGGCTGGGAACTCACAGGGATCCTCCTGCTTTGGCCTTTTGGTGCTAGGATTAAAGGTGTGCCTGCCATGACTGGTCCCAAATTACTTTTGGCAAGGATGGTTATCAAAACACTAGAAAGCAAATTAGAACAAATGGAGTGTAGACGTCAGACAGTATCATGAGAATAAGGCCTTCAAATATGTGTTATACAATATGTAGACATGTTCAACACTACACTGCAGTACACTAACAGGTAGACTCTCTTCCATTTCTAGCATGGCACATATCAACACAGAGCAGAACTTCTGTGCCTCAGTTTGGAACTGTGCCGTTTGAACTGTACTTTTCTCCATGTGGGATCCTGGGGCTGTGGTCATAATACTGTATTCTTGTATCTCTCCCAGCCTTCTTGGCAACTCTTTCCTGTACCTTTATCATGATCCAGTGTAGGCATGCACCTAGAACACAACTGAGACGTTTGAACATTTTTCTTGCCACCTGACCTCCTGAAACCACAATTTACTTACTCTGAGACCCAGATTATATACTTAAACATTGGAGTTGATCATAATTAGACAAAGGTCTGAGAATAAGGAATGTGAGGGCTCAGCCGAAGATGGCACAGCTCTATCAATTTCCTCACTGAAGGTGCAGGGAGCACTGTAGATGAAGGGTGGGAAGGATGTGAGCCCTGAAGACTGGATGGGGAGAGCTGTGAAACTCTGCTCTCTGACATGACATCACACACACATACACATACACAGACACAGACACAGACACACACACACACACACACACACACACACACACATCAAACCAAAACCACAACAACAAAACCAAACTAGCCCACCTCCAGAAAGAGAGGAGGAGATCACAGGTAACAAACACAGGCTGAGGAGCTTTTGTCAGAGGATAGCTACAGAGGGAGTGAGATTCTTTGAAGGATGGGGCTGTTGGTAGATTGTCCATTCTACAGTTTGTGACCTGATAGCCACAAGCA
>NW_021621947.1:0-1090 GCF_004785775.1 Grammomys surdaster | reverse complement strand
TCACCATGGACTAAGGCTGTTCTTCAACAACAACAAAAACAATAGATAGTCTACATACTCATGGAAGGTGAACAACTCTCCTCAATGATGAGTTGATCAGGAAACAAAAGAAAGAAAGAAAAAGAAAGAAAGAAAGAAAGAAAGAAAGAAAGAAAGAAAGAAAGAAAGAAAGAAAGGGAGAAAGGAAAACAGAAAGAAATTAAAGACTCAGTAGCATGTGTGGTTGTGCAGCATACAAAAACTTACTGTACACAAATACAGCAGTGCTAAGAAAAAAAGTCAGAGCTCTGAGTTCCTTCATGAAATAAAAAGAGATCCTACACTATCAGATTAATAACACATCTGAACGTTCTAGGAAAAAAAAGAAGAAGAAGAAAATATTTCCAAGAGGAGTAGACACCAGGAAATAATCAAACTTGGGGCTGAAAACAACAAATTAGAAACAAAGAGATATATATAAAAAATTTAAAAAACTAGGAGCTGATTCTTTGAGAAAATCAACAAGATTGATAAACCCTTCGCCAAACTAAGTAAAGGACACAGGGAAAGTACCCAAATTAACAAAATCAGAAATTAAAAGGGAGTCATAATAACACAAACTAAGACAGTTGCCTTCTACTACATTGGTGGCAGAAGAGGCATTTGATCCTCTGGAGGCTTGATGTCCTAGAAAAGGGAGATATTATAGGGATGAATCAAGGGTGTACGGGAGCCTGGGATTAAACCCTCTTAGATGCAAGGTATTTGGGGAGGGTTGTGTGGTTCAAGTAGGGGAGACTGGATAGGAGTAATATATTTGAAAGGTAATTAAATAAAATAATTAATAATTTAAAAATAATATATAAATGCAATTAGAATACATTTTCAGTAATAAACACAAAATAAAATCAACAAAAATAATGCCTAAAGAAATGGCTGAGTAGTTAGGAACAATTTTTCTAGTAGGAATCTGGCTTTCATTTCCAAAACGATTTGTAGGAATATGTTACATGAAACTTCAATTCTGCGGCATCTGTTTATCACTTCTTTATTCCTCAGGTAACAAACAAATGTTATAGATACAGGAAAATGAAATATTAATACCCATAAA
>NW_021621946.1:384-2085 GCF_004785775.1 Grammomys surdaster | reverse complement strand
CACCTGGAAAGCTGGATATTTTCCTATTCATGATAAACTTGGAAATTGTTTTTGTAAATATGCAATAGCTTCGGCACTGGCTTTCAATTTTGGTAAACTAAACAGAGAGCACTTTAATGAAGAATAAAATGTCAACTCTAAAATAGCTATGAAAAGAAAGATCAAGTCAACAATCAGAAGGGCAATCATTTCAAAAACTGTTAGAATGGATGTTTATCTACTGATAAATACCAAGTCAGCATATGTCAGCCAAACCATCTCATATACAAGTGTGTGTTTATAAGCATGTGTGTGTGTGTGTACCATACATACATACATATATGTGGATGACAAGCAGTGGTACTGTTTCTCAGGTGTATCTACTTTTTCATTAAGGGAGGGTCTCATTTCTCACACAGAAGCAAACAACCTATACTAGGCTTTACCCTGAGACATGCATGCAAAAATTTCCCCACCTCTGGAATTGCAAAAATATACCAATACAACTGACCTTAAAATATTTTTTAATATATATGCATGTAGGTTGTTTCTAGGTAAGGTTAAAAGATTGTATCCAGTTTTGCTTAAAATATAGTTATAGGCAGTTTTGACCCATTTGACCTGTGTGATTGATATCAAAGTCTGGCCTTGCAGAAGGATATCAAGAACTGTCAACTCTGGAGACACATTTTATCCACAGGCTTTGTTTTATAAGGTAGTTTTTGTATCATCAAACTCAGGTCCTCATTTTTGACAGATAAGCACTTCACTAACTAAGCTATTATCTCAGACCTAGTTAAGACCTTTAATTAGAATGTAAAATATGAAGTGAAAATCAGGGTTTAGATAGTCCTCAACTCATAAAAATTTCTTCAAAAACACTCAGGCTTAGGCATAGTAGGGATTAGAATGCATATAATTATTAATAATTAAGTTTTTTGGGGATAATACTCATTACAAAATAACATCTGTGTTTCTAACTAAGTCTTGTGGACAGGACAAGCTGTCCTGAGCACCCTGCTATTCCAGAGGAATCTCCATTCTCTTCATCACAGTTGCAGAGACTGAACCATACCATGCATGCAAGCTTCCATTCACCCCACCCATCTTCTTTGCTTGCTAAATATTCTGGAGCAAAATGAACAGCCCTGAGAAGTCCCAGCACAGCAGGGATGGTTGAAAATATGAAAACCCACCAACATAACTCACCATACAAACAAACTTAAAGAAAAAAGAGACAAGATCACCTTATCAGATGCAGAAAAATCTTTTGACAGTCCAACAACCCTGTATGTTAAGACATATTAGAGAGGTCACAGATACAACACACAAACCTAAACAATATCAAAGTGATATACAACAATCACATAGTCAAAATCAACCTAAGTAGAGCAAATTTTAAAGGAATCCCTCCAAAATCAGGGACAAGACAATGCTGGCATCTCTCTTCCTATCTGTTAAATATGGTAACTAAAATACTTGTCAGAACAATAAAGCAACTAAAGAGATCAATAGGATTTAAATTTGAAATTAAGAAGTGGAAATATCACTATTTAAATGTAATATGATAGTGTATATATAAGAAACTCCCTAAAATCTACCAGCAAACTCATAAAGCTTATAAACAGCTTTAGTAAAGGTGTTGACACATAATTAAGTGAAAGAAAACAGTGGCCCTCCATACGTGTGTGTGTGTGTGTGTGTATATATATATATATATAT
>NW_021621946.1:0-284 GCF_004785775.1 Grammomys surdaster | reverse complement strand
AAAAATCTGAATTATAAAAGCTTCAAATAACAGAAAAAAGAAATTGAAAAAGTTATCACTAGATGGCATGGCAGGATTACCATAGTAAATATAGTCATCTTACCAAATGCATCTACAGATTCATTGCAATATCCATCAAAATTCCAAACATTGTTTATAGCAGTGCTGAACTTCATATGCAAATAGAAAAAAATACCAATATAGCTAAAACATTCTTGAACAATAAATTAGCTTTGAGCTGCATCACCATCACTGAATTCAAGCTGTACCACAGTGAAATAGAA
>NW_021621945.1:0-1493 GCF_004785775.1 Grammomys surdaster | reverse complement strand
TGTGTGTGTGTGTGTACCATACATACATACATATATGTGGATGACTAGCAGAGGTACTGTTTCTCAGGTGCATCTACTTTTTCATTAAGGCAGGGTCTCATTTCTCACACAGAAGCAAACAACTTATACTAGGCTTTACCCTGAGACATGCATGCAAAAATTTCCCCACCTCTGGATTTGCAAAAATATACCACTACAACTGACCTTAAAATCTTCTTCAATATATATGCATGTAGGTTGTTTCTAGGTAAGGTTAAATGAAAGTATCCAGTTTTGCTTAAAATATAGTTATAGGGAGTTTTGACGTATTTGGCCTGTGTGCTAGATATCAAAGTCTGGCCTTGTAGAAGTATATCAAGAACTGTAAACTCTGGAGACACATTTTATCCACAGGCTTTGTTATATAAGGTGGGTTTTGTATCATCAAACTCAGGTCCTCATTCTTGACAGATAAGTACTTCACCAGCTAAGCTATTATCCCAGACCTAGTTAAGAGCTTTAACTAAGAATGTAAAGTATGAAGGGAAAATCAGGGTTTAGATAATCCTCAACACATAAAAATTTCTTCAAAAACACTCAGTCTTAGGCATAGTAGGGATTGGAATGCTGATAATTATTAATAATTTAAGTTTTTTTAGAGATAATACTCATTACAAAATAACATCTCTATTTCTAACTAAGTCCTGTGGACAGGTCAAGCTGTCCTGAGCAGCCTGCTATTCCAGAGGAATCTCCATTCTCTAGTCACCTCTCTGGCCACCTTCATCACAGTTGCTGAGACTGAACCATACCATGCATGCAAGCTTCCATTCACCCCACCCATCTTCTTTGCTTACTAACTCCTCTGGAGCAAAATGAACAGCCCTGAGAAGTCCCAGCACAGCAGGGATGGTTGAAAATATGAAAACCCACCAACATAATTCACCATACAAACAAACTTAAAGAAAAACAAAAGACAAGATCACCACATCAGATGCAGAAAAATCTTTTGACAGTATAACAACCCTTTATGTTAAAACATATTAGAGAGGTCACAGATACAACACACAAACCTAAACATTATTAAAATGATATAGCACAATCACATAGTCAAAATCAAGATAAGTAGAGCAAATTTTAAAGGAATCCCTCCAAAATCAGGGACAAGACAATGCTGGCATCTCTCTTCCTATCTGTTCAATATGGTAACTAAAATACTCGTCAGAACAATAAAGCAACTAAAGAGATTAATAGGATTTAAGTTTGAAATTAAGAAGTGGAAATATCACTATTTAAATGTAATATGATAGTATATATAAGCAACTCCCTAAAATCTACCAGCAAACTCATAAAGCTTATAAATAGCTTCAGTAAAGGTGTTGACACAAAATTAAGTGAAGGAAAACAGTGGCCCTCCATATGTGTATATATATATATATATATATATATATATATATATATATATATATGATCATATCATATATAACCAAGCAAGTTAAAAATCTGAATTATAA
>NW_021621944.1:0-1324 GCF_004785775.1 Grammomys surdaster | reverse complement strand
TAATGGCTACTGTTTTTATTACTGTTGTTACATCCGTGTGTGTGTGTATGTGTTCCTAATTACATAAATGAAGCATGCTCAGCCTGTATAATGTTATTATTGTGTTTTGTATGTATATGTTTTCAGAGCTGAGCATTTGGTATTACATAAACAATTGGTGTGTTCTTTCCTGAGGAGAAATATTTTCCCACTTTTCCAGTCTTACTGAAATGACCTATGTATGATAAAAGCCTGTGTGAGAATCAGTCAGCCCATCTCTTCATGCAGTATCGGGCTCCTATTCTCAGAATCTGTGATCTGACTAGAAGCCTGTGGGCTCTTCCACCTCTCATGCTTGTGGATGTCTGCATGCAGATGAAGAGCAATGCTCTGAGCTTTTGCCCACTATGATAGTCATGGCAATGTCTGGGCTCTCTGCATTTTTGACCTACTGAAGATGATGCTGGAAAGATGGAATATCGGCATTTCTAAGTCCTTGATCCACAAAGTGTCTCTTGTTGTGCATGAAGAGCCTCATCACTTACCACTGTGCTCTGATTTATTCTTCACTAGGGTACCACCATAAAGAAATGAATGCACCACATGAGACGAAGTCTGAACTCTTATTTTGTATGTAAAATATGTATCCTATTATGGTAATTCAATAGCTTCTCATTCGAGACTGGAGTGGGTAATCTGGATGCCTATCTTGAACAAAACCAGGTTTAGATGCAATCTGGTATACACCATTCCAAACTAACTACAGGGTTCATAGCTGGATCCTGTGAGTACACACAAATACCCTCAGCCTATTTTTTGTTAACTTATGAAACTATTATTTTTAAAAACAAAATCCAAATTCTTCCCAAGAGGTAGTTTAGATTATAGTGTTGCATTCAAATATAAGTATAGCCAACATTTACAAAACTTGTTTCTAAAATGTGTCTTAAGAGCCTTGGCAATACATACTGCGCCGGCGTTTTCTTACTTCCACCTGAAATTTAAAGGAGAGAAAACAGTGTGCAGTGCAGGTCACATTAGTTTCTGTTTGCATAAGTCATTGAAAAATATGTCAACATGTTTTTAATGCCAGACAACATAGGTAAGTATCTACAAGTGAAAGATTATGTGCTAGCATATTCTGTGATGGTATCACAGAAGACTGGGGTTTCTCAGTTGTGCCACTTCCCACTTTTCCTATTTCAAAAGCCACATTAACTACCACTATCTGTTTGTCCTCTGCTGAGTGTTCTGTAAGTCACTCTGCAACATGCTAGAGCATCTTTAGAACTCAGTTGTGAAATTAATCCCTTCTGCAATATTGTCTCAATTATTTATAGTAATG
>NW_021621943.1:0-1217 GCF_004785775.1 Grammomys surdaster | reverse complement strand
TACATAAATGGAGCATGCTCAGCCTGTACAATGTTATTACTGTGTTTTGTATGTATATGTTTCCAGAGCTGAGCATTTGGTATTGCATAAACAATTGGTATGTTCTTTCCTGAGGAGAAATATTTTCCCACTTTTCCAGTCTTAATGAAATGACCCATGTATGATAAAAGCCTGTGTGAAAAATCACCCAGCCCATCTCCTCATGCAGCGTCGGGTTTCTATTCTCAGAATCTATGATCTGACTAGAAGCCTGTGGGCTCTTCCACCTCTCATGCTTGTGGATGTTTGCAGGCAGAAGAAGAGCAATGCCCTGAGCTTTTGACCACTATGGTAGTGATGGCAGTGTCTGGGCTCTCTGCATTTTTGACCTACTGAAGAGGATGCTGGAAAGATGGAATATTGGCATTTCTATTCCTTGATCCACAAAGTGTCTCTTGATCTGCATGAAGAGCCTCATCACTTACCACTGTGCTCTGATTTATTCTTCATTAGAGTACCACCATAAAGAAATGAATGAACCGCATGAGATGAAGTTGAACTCTTATTTTGTAGGTAAAATGTGTATCCTATTATGGTAACTCAATAACTTCTCATTGGAGATTGGTGTGGGTAATCTGGATGCCTACCTTGAACTACAGGGTTCATAGCTGGATCCTGTGAGTACACACAAATGCACTCAGCCTATTTTTTTTTTAACTTAGGAAACTATCATTTTTAAAAACAAAATCCAAATTCTTCCCAAGAGGTAGTTTAGATTATAGTGTTGCATTCAAATAAAGTATGCCCAACATTTACACAACTTGTTTCTAAAATGTGTGTTATAACAGGCTTGGCTATACATACTGCGTCGGCGTTTTCTTATTTGCACCTGAAATGTAAGGAGAGAAAACAGTGTGCAGTGCAGGTCACATTACTTTCTGTTTGCATGAGTCTTTGAAAATATGTCAACATACTTTTAGTGCCAATCAACATAGGTAAGTATCTACAAGTGAAAGATTATGTGCTAGCATATTCTGTGATGGTATCACAGAAGACTGGGGTTTCTCAGTTGTGCCACTTCCCACTTTTCCTATTTCGAAGGCCACATTAACTACCACTATCTGTTTGTCCTCTGCTGAGTGTTCTGTAAGTCACTCTGCAACATGCTAGAGCATCTTTAGAACTCAGTTATGAAATTAATCCCTTCTGCAATATTGTCTCAATTATTTATAGTAATG
>NW_021621942.1:0-2037 GCF_004785775.1 Grammomys surdaster | reverse complement strand
CGTCTGAGAGGCCCAACAAGCAGCTGAATGAGACAGATGTAGATGTTCACACCCAATGAATGTATTGAAATTGGAGACCTTTGTGGTTGAATTAGAGAAATGCTGGTAGAAGCTGAGGAGGAGGGTTATCCCATAGAAGTCTCAACTAACTTGGACACCTAGAGGTGTCTCAGATATAGATCAGCAACCAAGCAGCATACACTAGGTAGTATGAGGACCCAAATACATACATATACAACAGAGAACTGTCTGATCTAGCTTCAATGACAGAAGATTCATGTATCCCTCTGTAGCCGCCCGTTCTACTGCTCCGGTCCACAGGTCAGGGCCTAGCAAGAGCAAGAGTCGGGACAGAGACGTGAAGAATGGAGACAGGGAGTCTGATCAAGTCTCTCAAGTCTCCTTTATTGGAAGGAAATCCTGGGTATTTATACCCTTTACCACGTGCCTTGCCATCGTGGACAAGCACAACTGAAGGCACTATGACATGTGCCTTGCAGCGTGGATATCACGTGCACCTAGCTAGCAGTGAGGAGACCACGTGCACCTAGCAGCATGGATATCATGTTTACCTTGCAGCTGGTGGCACTAAACAGCAAAACAAGATATGCGAGAAAAACAAGATGTTTATCAGAGTGTGCTCAGTTGTTTCGGGCTGTTGAAAACAAGTCTCTTGTCAGGGTATATGGCTTGAGATGGCTGCAAAGATGATAGCCACTTTCGGCTAGGAGTTGGCTCCCAACATCCCTCAAGAGACTTGAAGCCCCAGGAATTGTGGATGCCAGGCTGTAGATATTGTGGGGAATTGGGGAGTTGGGGGATTGGGGATACTCTCTTGGAGACTGGAGGAGAAAGAATGAGATGAGGAATTGTAGGATGGTGGATCTTGAGGGGGATAGTGACTGGATTGTAAAAAAAAAAGTTGATGATAAAAAAATTAAATACTAAAAAGAAAAGAAAAGAAAAAACTATTCTGCCTCTAGATCTTATGGAAGCATTTTCTGAATTGAGGGTCCCTTCTTTAAGATAGCTTATGTCAACTTGACATAAAGTGATTATATTATATAATATTATTTAGTACAATTACATAATGGAGTATGGGCCATGGCATGTGTATGGAGGTACAAAGGAACTCTGTGAGGATTCCTCACTCCTTTCTGCTTTAGTTATTATTTCTAAGGAACTCATTACATCTGGCTTGCAAAGCAGGTCTCTGTAGCTGCTGTGCTGGCTATTGGCCTTTAACATTTGTTTCCTCCCTGGACATAACAACCCATGGTGTAGGATTTTCCCATAAGTAAGCAGAATTATATCTTGAGGCTTTTATTTTCATCAGACTCCTGCATCTCAGATGGATATATCTATGTTCTGTTGAGTTTGTACTTTGTGTGGCTTAAGGTCATGATATAAACTTACTGTTTTATCTCAGGTTCTTTTACTGTCAAATCTTGACCTAGAGAGGAGTAAAGGTACTTGCCATGAAACCTGAGAAACTAAGTTCAGTCAACATGATGGAGGCAATAACTAGCTACCAAAATTGTCCTCTTATCTTCACATATACAAAGATAATGATATTGGCCACAAAATGCATTAGTGTATCTTAAAAATCTTTCTCATATATGAAATCCAAAGAATGATTAAAAATGATCAAATTCCATTCCAGTAGTGTTAAATATTTTAAGAAAGAAAAATCCAGATGAAACCAGGTTTCTATGTTATTCTTTCATGTCTATTTCCAAAATTTATCATTACATTCTACTCTGGGGTGTAAAAGTCAAGCCATAGTCTCATCCTCATACTCTGTAATATTGGAGATTTTCAGTCCATTGTGAAAGAGAAATTACAGGGACAAGCATTGCTCTCCTGTTGGCAAATGACTATAGAAACTAGGAATGATTCTACTTACACCATCAGAACCCACTTTATTCAGTATAGCAAGGCCTGGATAGCCTAATACACCTGAAAACAAGGATGCTGGACTAAGATCCTGTCTCATGAAGATAATTGTGTCCTTTAAAGATGATATAAATAATTTAT
>NW_021621941.1:262-1195 GCF_004785775.1 Grammomys surdaster | reverse complement strand
GTCTGAGAGGCCCAACAAGCAGCTGAATGAGACAGATGTAGATGTTGACACCCAATTAATGTGTTGAAATTGGAGACCTTTGTGGTTGAATTAGAGAAATGCTGGTAGAAGCTGAGGAGGAGGGTTATCCCATAGAAGTCTCAACTAACCTGAACACCTAGAGGTGTCTCAGATGTAGACCAGCAACCAAGCAGCATACACTAGGTAGTATGAGGACCCAAATACATACATATACAACAGAGAACTGTCTGATCTAGCTTGAGTGACAGAAGATTCATGTATCCATCAAGAGACTTGAAGCCCAAAGGATTGTGGATGCCAGGCTAGATATTGTGGGGAATTGGGGACTTGGGGGATTGGGGATATTCTCTTGTAGACTGGAGGAGAAAGAATGAGATGAGGAATTGTAGGATGGTGGATCTTGAGGGGGATAGTGACTGGATTGTAAAAAAAGTTGATGATAAAAAATTAAATATTAAAAAGAAAAGAAAAGAAAAAACTATTCTGCCTCTAGATCTTATGGAAGCATTTTCTGAATTGAGGGTCCCTCCTTTAAGATAGCTTATGTCAAATTGACATAAAGCGATTATATTATATAATATTATTTAGTACAATTACATAATGGGGTATTGGTCATGGCATGTGTATGGAGGTCAAAAGGAACTTCGTGAGGATTCATCACTCCTTTCTGCTTTAGGTATTATTTCCAAGGAACTCATTACATCTGGCTTGCAAAGCAGGTCTCTGTAGCTGCTGTGCTGGCTATTGGCCTTTAACATTTGTTTCCTCCCTGGACATAACAACCCATGGTGTAAGATTTTCCCATAAGTAAGCAGAATTATATCTTGAGGCTTTTATTTTCATCAGACTCCTGCATCTCAGATGGATATATATATATATATATATGTTCTGTTGAGTTTGTACATTGTGTGG
>NW_021621941.1:0-162 GCF_004785775.1 Grammomys surdaster | reverse complement strand
ATGTGTGTGTGTGTGTGTGTGTGTGTGTGTGTGTGTGTGTGTGTTCTGTTGAGTTTGTACTTTGTGTGGCTTAAGGTCATGATATAAACTTACTGTTTTATCTCACGTCCTTTTCCTGTCAAATCTTGACCTAGAGAGGAGATTGAGTAAGTAAAGATACTT
>NW_021621940.1:0-4425 GCF_004785775.1 Grammomys surdaster | reverse complement strand
ACATGCTGAGAATAAGTGACCTTTTAGTGTTCACCATAAATGAGACACCATTAGTCCACAGTATAGACTTAGGAATTACTAAGAAAGAAGGTGTGAGGTTTTTTTCAGTAGAGTACCTACTGGTAAGGTTCCCCTGTTCCTGCAAATGACACATTGCCTTTGCTCCAGTAAGCAACCCCAGTAGCATTTACTGTGTCAAAACCACACACATCAAGAAAAGAAATATGAAAGTAGAAAAGAGAGCTACTTGGAAAAAGGAACAGATCAGGACGAATGGGAAAATGCAAGGATGTTAAGTGGGCTATTATTGCTATCAAAATACCTGTACACATGAATGGAAATATTAATAATAAAACACTGTATTAAGTATAATCAATATGTTTCAATAGAAATTCATAGAAAGAGAGGTATGAAGAATCACTTCTACTACATCTGAAAATATTTTTGAGACCAATAAGAGTTTAAGATTTACAGTAGTTAGAAAAATGCATTTTAATGAAAAGGTCGATGGTCAAGCTAATGTATACAATGTATATGAAGTCATTACAAAAAAAAGACTAAGAATATCCACAAATGGGAAGCATGGTAGGAAGAAATAGCATTTGTCATTTTTCTTTTGCTGTGGTGAAACAACAACATGAAAACGACAACTTAAGGAAGACATAGCTTGTCCATGGCAGGAAGAGGTATAGAAACAGGAAGCTGGAATTTCATTTCCTTTACTACAAGCAGAAAGCAGAGGAAGTACACTGGAATGTGCTTAAGAGTTTAATCGCTCAAAGCCCAGGATGAATTGAATACTTCCTCCTACATGGCTGTGCCTCATAAACATTCTGGAAAAGCACCACCAACTGGGAAACAAGTGTCAAATGTTGGAGCCTTTTGTGGGACATTTCTTACTAAAATGAAGACTGATGCATCTACATTAAGTTGGAAAGACGAGATATTCCAAATGGTGCTGAAATTGTATGTCATGGGGCAAGCTGTGGCTGTTTCCACGGCAATTGTTTTTTAAAAAATAGTGATTTCTTTTGAGAAACTCAGACTGCATTAGCTGCCCTTCTTCCCCTCAAAGCACTCCCTCTCTGTCCCATTTTGTAATGTCTTCTTTAATATTTGTTGCCATTTATGTATGCACACTGATATAGACAACCTACTGAGTCCATTCCTTTGGGCCTGTATGTGATGTGTCCCGAGGTGTCCAGCTGAGAATGGAAAATCAATGTGGGATTTCATCTCCATACACAGCTTATTCTCAATCTCTTAGAAGTCATTTATATAAAGTGTTTCTTCTTCTTGGGTAAAATCATATAGAATTTGCACTAGCCTCTTTGGTGTGCATTCTAGTGCTATTATTCTGGGTTGTTTATATAACAATACTGTTAAGAGTTCATGTTTCTATTTTCTCTGTAGTTTCTAAGAGAGTTGTATTCGATCAACAGGAATCTTGGGCCACTAGGGGATTTCTCTACAATCTTCTGTGATTTTTTTCCCTGAGTCTTAGGTTGAAAGGATTTATTGCAGATGTATCAGAAGGGGTTGAGCACCTTACTGTTAATTATTATCTACACTTTGACCCACTGTGGATCTTTGTGAGAGTCTCCATATGTTGCAAAAAGAAGTATCTTTGACAAGGGTGAGAATTGCATTTACCTCAAGTGTAAGGACAGGTATTTAGAAAACAGCTGGAAATTACACTGGTTTAGGGAACTGATGGTAGTGAGCCTCTTGGGTTTTTGCCTTTTCCAGCTCCAGGTGGTTGTCTATGTTTACAGTACCAGACATTATATCTCTCTTTTTGAGTAGGTCTTAGGTTCAATTATATAGCCTTTGTTACCATCAAGATAAAAGTGCAACCATTGTACCCTTGTGAATGTCTTGCTAGTCAAGTCATTATTGTAGATCACAGGCTTGATACTTGCATATTTTGTGGGTTTGATTATTCCTCTCCTTTGGCAGATTGAGTAGCATATATTTTATTTTATGAAAACCGCTTCACTCTGACAAGATTTACAGGCTATACTAGCTCAGTTTCTCCAAATTCTGTATTTGAAGTGCATTGTGGCTTCATTAACATACTCTTATCTTCAACTTTTGAGAGACAAACAATGTCAACAGTAATTGATGTTGTTTTGGGGATGATGTCTCTTAGACTCTCCTGACCAACTACATAAGAGAAAATTTCTTATGCACGATACTGGTGTTTTGTTATGTAGTCAGTCATTTTTGGAGAGAACATTATCATCACAAATGGCACAATATCTTGAAACTGTATTTTAATGTTTTGTATATATGTGTGTATTATATGTGTTTTTTAGATAAATATTGGAAAATATGATTCTCTACGTCTTTTCAAACATTCTCGGAAGAAGTCTGACATTAGGCTAGAACAAAGAAGTAGTTTCAGGCAGTAATCGAAATCCTAGGCTAGAACAAAGAGGTAATTAGAGACAGGAATCTAAATCTTATGCTAGAAAAAAGAAGTATGCTTCAGGCATGAAAATGATTTTGGGCTAGAACAGGGAAGTAGTAGGCTCAGATATTTTGGTCATCCTGATAAGCCCTTAGAAATAGTGATCATGGGAGTGATCACAGGATTCTGTTTATTGTCCTGATTTTTCTTTGACTCCCTTCGTTTATTGCCTTAATTGTTTCTTGAATATTTGCATCTATTATAGTGCTAGTTCCCTAACTTAGAACTGACCTTAATATTTGCATGTAATTTAAATGGTATAAGAGCAAAAAAGGAGGAGGAGAGATGGGATAGGGAATTAATGGGGCGGATATGGAAGGGGAGAACATGTGAAATGTAAATAAATAAAATATCAAGTAAAAAAAATCCAAAAAAGAGAAGTGAATGAAAGTGGAACAGTACTGAATTGTGAGAGGTTTCTCCTGCTTCAGAAAGTAGTGACTAAATATATTTTTATACAACAGACAAAAATGCTAACAAGGAAACTGTCATTAGCTACTTAGCAGGGAAACTCAGAGTGCACAAGATACTGTGTGTCCACCCTTGCTTACAATCAATTCCAAAGCAGATCAGGTCACCTAGATACGCTTATTCTTCAAGAGACTATCTCAATGAATGTAACAGATGCTATTTTTTGTTGTGGTGGTTTCTATAAAACAATTCTAGTTCCTTTTCAAAAGCAATCTTAATCTCCAAAGAAAGAAAATACATGATCACTTGTTACAAAGTTCATCACAAGTTTTCACACACATCCACACACACAAAACAAATCATAATTTGAAATAGAAGTTTATAACAGAGAATATTTTCATGCATACCCTTTAGGAGTAGTTATCTGGCTAAGCATCCATTACCAGTCACAGCTCCTTTGGGTCACTAAAGGGTTAAAACCATAACTAATTAGTGAAGTTTTGTATAGATAAATGCAGTCAATAGTTTATCATCTGTCGTAGCCCATATAAGGAATAGTTAGTTCCCTTTTTATGACCTTTGGTTAATTGTTTTATAACCTCTTGTAATATGTTCTCAGTAGGAGAAAGTCTGGTTATTATTTAAGAGCAATTAACTGGTGGCATATTGATAACAGGACTCTTTCCTAAATTCAATTCTATAAAAGATTGATAAATCAGGGTGAACTTGTCAAAGATTATAGAATGATCTGAAGGAGGCCATCTGAGGAAGATCATATGCTAGTTATTATCTTGTCCAATTATGATTCCTGACAATCAAGATTTGATAAATGGAAATTCAAGAAACTGAAAAGCTTTAAGGCAAATTACACGGTCAATAAGACAAATAGGCAAACTACATATTGGGAAAGGATCTTCACTAACTCTACATTTGAGGGAGGGTCTATATAAAAAATATATAAGGAACTCAAGAAGCTGGCCTCCAAAAAACCAAAACAAACAAACAAACAAACAAACAAACAAAAAACAATAAAAAATGGGTGTAGAGCTAAACAGAGAATTTACAACAGAGGAGTCTGAAATGGCCAAGAATCACTTGCAGATGTGTTGGAAGTCCTTAGTTATCACAAAGACCCTGAAATTATTCTTTACACCAATCAGTATGGCTAAGATATAAACTCAAGTGACAGCGTGTGTTCAGGAGGACATGGAGGAAGAGAAACACTCCTACATTGGTTATGGGATTGGGATCTAGAACAACCAAAAAAAAAATCAATTTGAGGGTACCTCAGAAAATTGGAAATAGATCTACCTGAAGACCCGCTATAACACTCCTGTGCATATATTTAAAAGATACCCTACCATGCCACAGGATCATGACCTACACTATGTTCACAGCAGCATGACTTTGACAGTCAGAAGGTGGATTCAATCCAGATATCCCACAACAGAAGGATCGATACAGAAAATGTAGTTCATTTACACATTAAGAAAGAGGACATTATGAGTTTTGTAGGCAAATGGATGCAACTAGAAAACATT
>NW_021621939.1:0-1992 GCF_004785775.1 Grammomys surdaster | reverse complement strand
AAATAAGTTCAAAGAGAATTTGGTCAAAGAAAATCTCAACCACTGGACACTGACCTTGGCCTTGGAACTGAAGAGAGACTTGGGGAATAGATGGATATGAAGATGGGAGTTCATGAGTCGTGGTCCTTCCTTATTTATTAATTCAGAATATCCTATATCAGTTTCTAACCAGGGTGTATGCTCCCAGATGGGCACAGATTGGACCCACTTGGGATGTCCCTTGGTCTGAATCAAGCAGATAATTTCAGCCAGCCAGTTTGTTCCTGGATGAAAATGAAAAATGACAATCACTCATTTCAAGAGTACTTGTGAGAAAGCCTCAAGTGGAATATATATCCATAAAATTTACATTGATGCCCATTTTCAAGCACACAGACTCATGGTGTTCACAATGTTCAAATGGTTTAAGTACAAACTATATTCACTCAACATATTCTCGAGGCTTCATTTTGCAAAAGTGGGACACTAAACTTAGTAAACTCCAAACTGCCCATGGTATCCCTCCTCAGGCCCTGGGTCATCATCGTTCTACATTCTGGTGGAATGAATTTGACTATCCCAGATATTTCACAGCAATGTAATCATAGTGTCTACCCTCTGACACTACTTCCTTTAATGTAGTTCACTGCCATTGAGATGTACTCATGCTGCAGTGTATAACTGAGTACTTTTGTTAAGTTAAATAAATTTCTTTATGAATATTTATCACACACACTTTCATTTGTGCTTATTTGCTCATTTGTCAGTGGATGTTTTTCTAGCTTCCTTCTCTGAGTTACTGTCTGGTTGTTTTTTTCCTGTATTCCCACTTCCTTTGGATTTTCTGTCATGGTGCTTTCTATATCAGCAGCATAATCCTTACCAAATGTTAAATGCTTCACCACAACAAATATTCACTCCCCAAACCACCATAATATCACTTTTTTGTTTCTTCATTTTCAGAACCCTTCCACTTCCTGGAGAAGGACCATTATAATTCTATCTAGCACTTTCTTCTCTTCAACATTTCCACACATAGAAACCTTTATCTCTTGGTGCTATTCCTTCTGTTTATTCGTCACTCTCCCTCTTATTCCATCTCTACCCAACAGAGAAAGATAGCAATGCCAGATTCTGCCTCTGGGTCTATCATCATTGTTCTGGTCCCGTAGCTGATCATCTCTGCCCACATAGGTCAGATGAGACGTCTTTCTCTGAGTGGCACACACACACAAATCTTCATGACCACAAATTATTTTAACCTTTGGCTATGTTGAACACTGTACTCATCTTCCAAAATGAATGAGTATCAAAGTCCTAACATCCCTCATACAATTCAGAATCAGTCTTAATTATGATCCTTACCTGACTCCGGGTAAGTCAATATGATCAAGTCTTCTTCTTTCAACACAAACTTATTCCGAACATCTTTCAAAATTTCTTTTTGAAACCCTATGGCTGGAAAAGCTATTCCTTCAAACCAAATATAGTCTGATATCATGAATAGCTCTTTGTAGGTGCTCTTCAGCTTATAGCAAATGCTGAGAGGTAAAATTTATAGTGCAGGTAAATAAATCATTAACATTCTCTAGTTTGTTATGCAACTAGCTATTGATAGGAAATAGTAAAAACAGTAACCCACAGTCAAAAGGAACTTCATGAGGATTCCTCACTCCTTTCTGCTTTAGGTATTATTTCCAAGGAACTCATTACATCCGGCTTGCAAAGCAGGTCTCTGTCGCAGCTGTGCTGGCTATTGGCCTTTAACATTTGTTTCCTCCCTGAACATAACAACCCATGGTGTAGGATTTTCCCATAAGTAAGCAGAATTATATCTTGAGGCTTTTATTTTCATCAGACTCCTGCATCTCAGATGGATATATATATATATATGTTCTGTTGAGTTTGTACATTGTGTGGCTTAAGGTCATGATATAAACTTACTGTTTTATCTCAGATCCTTTTACTGTCAAATCTTGACCTAGAGAGGAGATTGAGTAAGTAAAGATACTT
>NW_021621938.1:0-4183 GCF_004785775.1 Grammomys surdaster | reverse complement strand
TTCAAAGAGAATTTGGTCAAAGAAAATCTCAACCACTGGATACTGACCTTAGCCTTGGAACTGAAGAGAGACTTGGGGAATAGATGGATAGGAAGATGGGAGTTCATGAATCATGGTCCTTCCTTATTTATTAATTCAGAATATCTTATATCAGTTTCTAGCCAGGGTGTACGCTCCCAGATGGGCACCGATTGGACCCACTTGGGATCTCCCTTGGTCTTAATCAAGAAGATAATTTCAGCCAGCCAGTTTGTTCCTGGATTACGAGTAAAAGTGACAATCACTCATTTCAAGAGTACTTGTGAGAAAGCCTCAAGTAGAATATATATCCATATAATTTACAGTGATGCCCATTTCCAAGCACACAGACTTGTGGTGTTCACAATGTTCACATGGTTTAAGTACAAAGTATATTCACTCAGCATATTCTCGAGGCTTCATTTTGCAAAAGTGGGACACTAAACTTAGTAAACTCCAAACTGCGCACGGTATGCCTCCTCAGGCCCTGGGTCATCATCGTTCTACATTCTGGTGGAATGAATTTGACTATCCCAGATATTTCACAGCAATGTAATCATAATGTCTGCCCTCTGACACTACATCCTTTAATGTAGTTCACTGCCATTGAGATGCACTCATACTACAGTGTATAACTGAGTATTTTCGTTAAGTTAAATAAATTTCTTTATGAATATTTACCACACACACTTTCATTTGTGCTTATTTGCTCATTTGTCAGTGGATGTTTTTCTAGCTTCCTTCTCTGAGTTACTGTCTGGTTGTTTTTTTCCTGTATCCCCACTTCCTTTGGATTTTCTGTCATGGTGCTTTCTATATCAGCAGCGTAATACTTACCAAATGTTAAATGCTTCTCCGCCACAACAAATATTCACTCCCCAAACCACCATAAAATCGCTTTTTTGTTTCTTCATTTTCAGAACCCTTCCACTTCCTGGAGAAGGACCATTATAATTCTATCTAGCACTCTCTTCTCTTCAACATTTCCGCACATAGAAACTTTTATCTCTTGGTGCTATTCCTTCTGTTTATTCATCACTCTCCCTCTTATTCCATCTCTACCCAACAGAAAAAGATAGCAATGCCAGATTCTGCCTCCAGGTCTATCATCATTGTTCTGGTCCCGTAGCTGATCATCTCTGCCCACATAGGTCAGATGTGAGGTCTTTCTCTGAGTGGCACACACACACAAATCTTCATGACCACAAATTATTTTACCCTTTGGCTATGTTGAACACTGTACTCATTTTCCAAAATGAATGAGGATCAAAGCCCTAACATCCCTCATACAATTCAGAATCAGTCTTAATTATGATCCTTACCTGACTTCGAGTAAGTCAATATGATTAAGTCTTCTTCTTTCAACACAAACTTATTACGAACATCTTTCAAAATTTCTTTTTGAAACCCTATGGCAGGAAAAGCTATTCCTTCAAACCAAGTATAGTCTGATATCATGAATAGCTCTTTGTAGGTGCTCTTCAGCTTGTAGCAAATGCTGAGAGGTAAAATTTATAGTGCAGGTAAATAAATCATTAACATTCTCTAGTTTGTTATGCAACTAGCTATTGATAGGAAATAGTAAAAACAGTAACCCACAGTCAAAGGTAACTTTGTTGAGCAATTTTGAACTCATACAAAGAACATTCTGCAGCACTTGTGAGCCAGAGTTCATAACCCCAAACCAGAAAGTAAGTAAGAAGCAATAGAACGTAAATGTGCAGGTTAATTCCAAATGTTTTTAAATATAATTTAGCTTTGAGAATGATTTTTAAATGTGCAGAAACATGACAGAAATCATACAGAACATTTCCATGGCAATTCTTTTTTAAAAAATAGTGATTGCCTTTTAGAAACTCATAGTACATTAGCTGCCCTTCTTCCCCTCAAAGCACTCCCTCTGTGTCCCATTTTTATGATGTCTTCTTTAATATTTGTTGCCATTTATGTATGCACACTGATATAGACAACCTACTGAGTCCATTCCTTTTGGCCTGGATGTGATGTATCCCGAGGTGTCCAGTTAAGAGTGGAAAATCAATGTGGGATTTCATCTCCATACACAGCTTATTCTCAATCTCTTAGAATTCATTTATTTAAAGTGTTTCTTCTTCTTGGGTAAAATCATATAGAATTTCCACTAGCCTCTTTGGTGTGCATTCTAGTGCTATTATTCTGGGTTTTTTGTATAACTATACTGTTAAGAGTTCATGTGTCTATTTTCTCTGTAGTTTCTAAGAGAGATGTATTCGATCAACAGGAATCTTGGGACACTAGGGGATTTCTCTACAATCTTCTGTGATTCTTTTCCCTGAGTCTTAGGTTGAAAGGATTTATTGCAGATGTATCAGATGGGGTTGAGCACCTTACTGTTAATTATTATCTACACTTTGACCCACTGTGGATCTTTGTGAGAGTCTCCATATGTTGCAAAAAGAAGTATCTTTGACAAGGGGTGAGAATTGCATTTACCTCAAGTGTAAGGACAGATATTTAGAGAACAGCTGGAAGTTACACTGGTTTATGGAACTGATGGTAGTGAGCCTCTTGGGTTTTTGCCTTTTCCAGGTCCAGGTGGTTGTCTATGTTTACAGTACCAGACATTATATCTCTCTTTTTGAGTAGGCCTTAGGTCCAATTATATAGCCTTTGTTACCGTCAAGATAAAAGTGCAATCATTGTACCCCTGTGAATATCTTGCTAGTCAAGTCATTATTGTAGGTCACAGGCTTGATACTTGCATATTTTGTGGGTTTGATTATGCCTCTCCTTTGGCAGATTGAGTAGCATACACTTATTCTTCAAGATACACTTATTCTTCAAGAGACTATCTCAATGAATCTAACAGATGCTATTTTTGTTGTTGTGGTTTCTATAAAACAACTCTAGTTCCTTTTCAAAAGTAATCTTAATCTCCAAAGAAAGAAAATACATGATCCCTTGTTACAAAGTTTATCACAAGTTTTCACACACATCCACACACACAAAACAAATCATAAGTTGAAATAGAAGTTTATAACAGAGAATATTTTCATGCATATCCTTTAGGAGTAGTTATCTGGCTAGCATCCATTACCAGTCACAGCTCCTTTGGGTCACTAAAGGGTTAAAACCATAACTAAGTTATTAGTGAAGTTTTGTATAGATAAATGCAGTCAATAATTTATCATCTGTCCTAGCGCATATAAGGAATAGTTATTTCCCTTTTTATGACCTTTGGTTAATTGTTTTACAACCTCTTGTAATATGTTCTCAGTAGGAGAAAGTCTGTTTATTATTTAAGAGCAATTAACTGGTGACATATTAATAACAGGACTCTTTCCTAAATTCAATTCCCTAAAAGATTGATAAATCAGGGTGAACTTGTCAAAGATTATAGAATAATATGAAGGCGGCCATCTGAGGACGATCATATGCTAGTTATTATCTTGTCCAATTATGATACGTGACAATCAAGATTTGATAAATGGAAACTCAAGAAACTGAAAAGCTTTAAGGCAAATTACACGGTCAATAAGACAAATAGGCAAACTACATACTGGGAAAGGATCTTCACTAACTCTACATTTGAGGAAGGGTCTATATAAAAAATATATAAGGAACTCAAGAGGCTGGCCTCCAAAAAACGAAAACAAACAAACAAAAAAACACAATAAAAAATGGGTGTTGAGCTAAACAGAGAATTTACAACAGAGGAGTCTGAAATGGCCAAGAATCACTTGTAGATGTGTTGGAAGTCCTTAGTTATCACAAAGATCCTGAAATTATTTTTTACACCAATCAGTATGGCTAAGATAAAAACTCAAGTGACAGTGTGTGTCCAGGAGGACATGGAGGAAGAGAAACACTCCTACGTTGGTTATGGGATTGGGATCTTGAACAACCAAAAAAGAAATCAATTTGAGGGTACCTCAGAAAATTGGGAATAGATCTACCTGAAGACCAGCTATACCACTCCTGTGTATATATTTAAAAGATACCCTACCATGCCACAGGATCATGACCTACACTATGTTCACAGCAGCATGACTTTGACAGTCAGAAGCTGGATTCAATCCAGATATCCCACAACAGAGGGATGGATACAGAAAATGTAGTTCATTTACACATTAAGAAAAAGGACATTATGAGTTTTGTAGGCAAATGGATGCAACTAGAAAACATT
>NW_021621937.1:0-3151 GCF_004785775.1 Grammomys surdaster | reverse complement strand
ATTTCATTTCCTTTACTACAAGCAGAAAGCAGAGGGAGTACACTGGAATGTGCTTAAGAGTTTAATCTCTCAAAGCCCACCATGAATTGAATACTTCCTCCTACATGGCTGTGCCTCATAAACATTCAGGGAAAGCACCACCAACTGGGAAACAAGTGTTCAAATGTTGGAGTCTTGTGTGGGACATTTCTTACTAAAATGAAGACTGATGCATCTACATTAAGTTCGAAAGACGAGATATTCCAAATGGTGCTGAAATTGTATATCATGGGGCAAGCTGTGGCTGTTTCCTGTTCTTTGGTGGTGTGTAAGAACAGAAAGACTTCACAATCAGGTTTGAAGTGTTGATGAGCCTTTGGCCCACAGACTGGTTGAACGTAGAGGCACAAAATGGAGCCTACAAATATTCTCAATGGCTAGAGATTTAGACAAGTTAGGTAACCCACATGAAATTGTGGTTTTTAGCCTCAGAATCAATTAAATAAAGTACACAGTAGGTGTTTGTAGTCCTAGAATTCAAAAAGTAGCAAAAGGAGGAGCCAAGCTTCAAAGTCATCCTGGACTATGTAGAGAGTTCCAGACCAACAAAATAGTCTCTGAGATCTGGCATGGGGAGACTCCAGCGACTCTCTGGTGGTGACTCTGTTTGAGACTCTTCACAGTAGGAGTTATGGAGTCTACAATGCCACCTCCTGTTGCCAGGTAGTACTCCCAGTGGAAGGAAAATGACAGCAAGACATCCACAAAACATTTGGCCATGGAGTGTCCTACCTATAAGATGTGCAGTGAAAAAGATGGAGCAGAGACTGAGAGAATAGGCAATCAATGACTAGACAAAATTGAGGTACACATCACGGGCAAGAAAAATATCTCGAATACTATTATTGATACTCTGATATGCTTGCAGACAAGAGCCTAGAATCACTATACTCTGAGAGTTTTTATCCAGCAGCTGACTAAAACAGTTACAGAAATCCACAGCCTAATATTAGGTAGTGCTCTGGGAGACTTGTGGAAGAATTGGGGAAAGAATGGTGGGACCCAAGAGGCTAAGAAGTCCAGAGGAAGATCAACAGAGTCAACTAACCCAGACCTTCGGGTATTCTCAGAGACTGATCCACCAACAAAAAGCTATCATGAGCTAGACATATGGCCCCTTCACGTACGTAGCAGATGTGCAGCTTGGTCTTCAAGAAGGTCCCCCAACAACTAAAGCTGGAGCTGTCCAAGATGTTTTCTATCTATAAATCCAATTCCCCTTACTGGGCCGCTTTCTCTGGCCTCAGTGGGAGAGGACATACCTAGTCCTCCAGATACCTTGATGTATCATAGAGGGCAGATACCCTGGGGGCACCTACCCCTTCTCAGAGAATAGGGGAATGAGTAAGGAATCTGGGGGAGGGGGATATTGAGAGGAGAAGGATGCTGGATATTGGGATATAACAAGAATGAATAAAGAAATAAATTAAAATATGTATCTGAGTTTCCCCCATCACCCATATTTCACAGGATACTCATCATTGCCTTTTAGGAACCATTCAAAATAAGTCCCCAGTGACTCTGGATTCTTCACCAGGTTTGTCTTACCCCAGAAAAAATAACCAGAAACAAGAATATCTCTGGGATTTCTGACGAGATAGATAGCCTTAAATGGAAAAAATGTACATGAAAGTCATTTCTTACTGTTTAACTAGCATAGTTTGTAAGAAATGTCAATAAAACATGCAAGGGTTTCTAAAAACCGTTTATTATCTTTATTCGGGTAAAACACATACCTGAGTGAAAAATATATAGTCATAATTTCCTTTTTCTAATTTTATTTGATTTATAAAAATTAAACAGCAAAATGTCTAGTTAATTGATAGCATAAAAAAAACAAACCTGAGTTAAAAAAAAAAAAAAACAAGTGATTCGACAGTTGTAATGATCAAACAATCATAATTGTTTATCCAAAACCAAATGCCCAGCCCATAACATATACATACAATTAAAATTGGACTGATTAAGAAGGTTCTACTGAAGGACTTAGGAAGATAAAAATTTCTTTAGAATATATTATTTATTTATTTTGTAATATGTTGTATATAGTAGAACATAAATATATATCTATATATGAATAAACATTAGACTACATTTAGGAATATGTTTCTCTGTGTGTATATGTATATATGCTACATGAATTAATAAAAAAGAAACCATAAATTTGAAAGAGAGAAAAGAGGAATATATATATCCATAAGTTTGGAGGGAGAAAGAGGAATGGGGAAATGATGCGCATAATTATGTTTTATTATTATAATTTCAAAACATAAAAGAAATAAATTAAGTATTATTCATTTTGAAAAGACATATTTATTTTATGTACATGAATACACTGTTGCTGTCTACAGACACACCAGAAGACATCCCATTATGTATGGTCATGAGCCACCATGTTTTTGCTGAGAATTGAACTCAGGATCTCTGGAAGAGCAGTTAGTTCCCTTGACCATGGATTCATCTCTACAGACCTAAAAATAATCATTCTTAATAAAAAGCTACTCTATATTTTGTACCAATTATTCCAGAACTCATTTATTTAGGTTTCAATTTCCCCAGCCAAATGTTTTCCAAATCCAGATATCCACACATGCATATATGTGAATGGCCACAAATTCATTGTGACAATTTAAAGAGAGATTATTCTAAGTTTGTCTTTGCAGTTAGAACATAAACTATTTATACATTCTATGATGGAGGGACTCACAAAGAACTTTCTTACTAACTTGCGGCTATGATTGGTCAGACCATGGATATCTCTGATTTCTCATAGTGATTCTCTTTCAGTTTCATGGGGGATTCATATGGCTACTGATCTCAATAGACAGCTAGAGACAGAATGACACTGTGTGTACCACTGGCGTTTGAACATTGATGCCTAGTCAGGATGCTTCCCCAATGAGCAACTGTGTCTTAGGTGATTCGCCCACAGGGCTTGGGTTATATGTTATAATTAAGATTGGTTTATTGGCTTTGATGACAATAATACAGTAATATCGACTGTACACAAGAGTTTGAACTCTGCTTGACCTATATATGTAGTTCCTGAATGTTTTAGTGTGATATTTCACTTTATTACTTAAAGTTCCCCAGGATCACTGTGTGATGGTCC
>NW_021621936.1:0-1953 GCF_004785775.1 Grammomys surdaster | reverse complement strand
AGATATGATTCTGATTCAAATGGCCAAGAGATGGACGGGGATGGCTGCAGTCAGTTGTCAACATGATTACATATGTTGTGAACTAATATCCATAAATGGGAGAAAAATCAGAGATCCAGATCAAGGGCTAGAAAACAGAGGGTTTTGGTGCAAATCATGCCGTGGAATTACAGTAACTTTGGATTGAGATCTTGAGAATACTGGCTCTGAAAAGCTTTGTGTTTATGCATGATAGTATACATCTTTAATCCAAAGAGAGAAAGGCAAGGTAATTTCTGAGTTCAAGGCCAACCTAAAACAAAGAAAGTAAAGAATAGTTTTCTTTATTTGGTAAAGGTAAAGAAAAGATTAGTTCCAAGCACGGTTGTGCACAAATCAAGTGTGTGAGAAAAGCAGATCTCTGGTTTCAAGGTTTGTCTACAGATCATGTTTCATGACAGCCATACTTAGGCAGTGAGCAAACCATTGAGGCTAGGTTGCTGTGATAAATGCCATTGAACAAGTGGACAATTCCAGCACCAGCAACTGATAGAACATGGAAGTTTTGGGCATGTTTCTATGGCTTTAGAATCCAAAATAGTAGAGTTTACTTGGACAGCTGAATCAAGTTAGTTTGAGCTAAGAAATTGCCAGTCACTTAGAAACTGTCATCATTGAGGTATATTATATTGGAAGTATTTTAAGAGCACAAATAAGCTGTGTTCCAGAGATATACCTCCTGCAGGCAGCTAGATAATTTGTAAGAATCTTCCATGTGGTACTGAAGGAATGGAGGGATGCTGAATTGCAGTTGAGGCCTGATACTTTGAGTGGCTAGGTAAGGCCAATGGGGAAATTGCTGCTTCAGTGTCTGTTGAAGTCCAAGGACTGAAAGGGGTTATACAATGAAGTTGAGGTTTGGTACTTTGAAGACTGCCTAGGAGAGGCTCATGGTGAAAGTGCTCCAGGTGGAAGCAGAAGAACTCTGTGTATTAACTCTAAGCTGATATGTGGCCATAATGAGGATGTTGTCACTTTGTCATAGGAAGTGTGCCACAATGGAGGATTCACGAAAATCACAGGTCAGGGCTGCTTGGTTAAAACCATCGTCCTGGCAGCCTGTGGAAGAGAAAATAACCTGCCTTCCTTGGCACCTTTAGCACTATGTCATCCTGAATGGTGTCCGAATTTCTGCCATCATGTTAATAGAAGGAATCTTTAAGTTGTAAGTCAGCCCAAATTGACTGTCATCCTCAATAAGTGTTGTCTTTCTCATAGGGTCTCTTCAGTGTGATGAATAATTAGCTAACATAGAAGAGGGTACCAGAGACTGGGTTATCATTGTGATAGGTCTATCCATGATTTTGTTTGTAGGAAATTCGATTCTGGCAGTTTGGATGCTTTAAATGGAGCTTAATATGCTGAATTCTTAGCAGCAGGCCAGAGAGTGGTGCTAAGAGTGATTTTAAATGAGGGGGCTTGGCACAGTAGATTTCAGTCGAGAGGAGTATTAATATGAGGCTTACAAAATATCTTTTTATATTTTGGTGCAGAATAGGGCTTCCTTGTGTGCTTAAGAGTTTTCTGGAGGGTAATTTAACGACATGTAAATTAATACCCTTAATAAAGGGAGCCTCAAATAGACCTAGATTCGACTTTGTTATGTTGTTCACTCTTATGGGAAACATTTCAAGAAGTAGAGTAAAATGAGAAACCAAAAGACCAAAATCAAGGGCTTCAAATATAGTGTTGACAACAGGGTTTCAGGAAGTAGAATGGTGTTAAGTCATGTAACCACAGATACTAAATGGAAGGAACTGAGAATCGACCACGGGGATTTATCCTCCCCAGCTAGGGTTTCTCTTTGTACATTGTCAGTTGAGAAAGGTATGGTTTATATTATCTAGGCCTTTTAATGCTGCAGTTATTTTTTTTCATTTGGACAAAAGAAGATATGATTCTGATTCAAATGGC
>NW_021621935.1:0-1308 GCF_004785775.1 Grammomys surdaster | reverse complement strand
GATATCTGTCCAGGCTCTTCTGGCTTTTATAGTCTCTGGTGAGAAGTCTGGTATAGTTCTTATAGGTCTGCCTTTATATGTTACTTTACCCTTTTCCCTTACTGCTTTTAGTATTTTTTCTTCATATTGTGTACTTGATGTTTTGACTATTATGTGACAGGAAGAATTTCTTTTCTGGTCTAGTCTGTTTGGGGCTCTGTAGGCTTCTGGTATGTTCATGGACATCTCTTTCTTTAGGTTAGGAAAGTTTTCCTCTATAGTTTTGTTGAAGATGTTTACTGGCCCTTTAAGTTGGGAATCTTCACTCTCATGTATACCTATTATCCTTAGGTTTGGTCTTCTCATTGTGTCCTGGATTTCCTGGATGCTCTGGATTAGGAGCTTTTTGCATTTTGCATTTTCTTTGACAGTTGTGTCAATGTTTTTCATGGTATCTTCTGCACATGAGATTTTCTCTTCTATCTCTTGTATTCTGTTGGTGATGATTGCATCTATGACTCCAGATTTCTTTCCTAGTGTGCCCTTCCTCAATCCTTGAGCAGGCCGGAGACCTTGTTTACCACAAGAGACCAGATAATAGGTCCTAGGTGAAACTAACCACCTTGGCTGCATATCAATATACACCTAGGTGGAGTCACCCTCCTTGGCGGCACGTAGATCCTGCTACAGGAACTTCAAAGAAGAACTGCCCCTGGGCTTGCCTTGAGACATCTCCGGCCATGACCGGTTACCAAGAACGGATTATCCCAGGAATCTCTCCTGGCTGAAACTAGGAAGGGTTTGGGCGGGGTCTTTCCCTTTAAATTGAAAGCTTAACATTAAACCATCAAGCCTTGATCAGAGAACTTTGTCTTGGCTTCATCTTTTCTCGCTCTCTGTCCCCCTTTCATTCCCAGCCCTCTTCCCAGGTGAACCCTTTGGCCGCAGGCGGCTACATCCTAGGTTTTCAATCTCCAGGGTAGTCTCCCTTTGAGATTTCTTTATTGTTTCTACTTCCATTTTTAGATCCTGAATGGTTTTGTTTAATTCCTTCCCCTGTTTGGTTGTGTTTTCTTGGACTTCTTTAAGGGATTTTTGTGTTTCCTTTTTAAGGGCTTCTAGTTGTTTACCTGTGTTATCCTGTAATTCTTTAAGGGAGTTATTTCTGTCCTTCTTAAAGTCCTCTATCATCATCATGAGAAGTGATTTTAATTCTAAATCCTGATTTTCCGGTGTGATGGGGTGTGGAGGGCTTGCTATAGTGGGAGAACTGGGTTCTGATGATGCCAAGTAACGTTGGTTTCTCTTACTTATGTTCTTGTGCTTCCT
>NW_021621934.1:661-1861 GCF_004785775.1 Grammomys surdaster | reverse complement strand
GATGCCAAGTAACGTTGGTTTCTCTTACTTATGTTCTTGTGCTTCCTTTTCACCATCTGGTTAACTCTAGTGCTACCTGCACTCACTGTCTCTGACTAGAGCCTGTCTTTCCAGGTATCTTGCTTGCACCAGAACTCCTCAGAATCCAGATGTCTCTATGCACCTGTGATCCAGAACTCCCTGCTCTGAGTACAGTGGTTCTTCTTGGATAGCTCCAGATATGGTGTCTTCACAGGAACAGACCAGCTAGGTGTCTGCCCCAGCCAAAAGGACCAAGCAAGGTGTAGAAGGGGTCATCTCAGTTTTTGAAACAAAGCCTCTCTGCTTGGAGCTCACAAATTTAGCTAGGCTGGCTGGGCAGCAAGTTCCAAAAAAAGCCTGTACGTGGTTCTCCTTTCTTGCCATTTGTTTAAAGATCTCTGTTGTGTGTGTGTGTGTGTGTCTGTTTGTATGCTGATATGGATGTGTGCATGCACATACCCATGACATGTTCATGTGGAGGCAAGAGGGTGACACTGAGTGTCCTGGCTCAATCACTATTTATATTTTGAGAAAGGGTCTCACTGAGTTCGAAGCTCTCTAGTTGGCTGACTAAAAAAGTTTGTGACAGACACACACTACAATGTGTAGCCATCTACCTGGCTGCTAGCGATCCACACTCAGGTCCTCAGGCTTGAACAGCAGACTCTTTACCAACTCAACTATTTCCATAACCATGTCTTTGTATTTTATCATGACATTTCTCAAACATGTGGAGGAAGAGCTGAAATGCAATGTACAATGAAATGAACCTCTCTCCATCTAGACTCTGGTTAATTTTTAAAACCAATCAGCATGACTGGATTTCCTTCATCACCACATGCTCCTTGTCCAGCAGTCCAGCTTCCTACTTAGGTGCTTTTCAGTAACTTGTGGCTGACATAAGAGTCTCCACAAACTGTATTTAGGTTGGTTGCAGTTAATGTTAAAGGGCTGAGTATGGCCACAAAGAAGTGGTGGTGCACACGAATAATCCCAGCAGAAGAGTGGGATATAACAGTCAAAGTTTGAAGCTATCCTAGGCCATGTCTAAAAAAATAAAAAGAAAGAAAGAAAGAAGGAAGGAAGGAAGGAAGGAAGGAAGGAAGGAAGGAAGGAAGGAAGGAAAGAGGCCGAGCAGTGGTGGTACATGCCTTTAATCCCAGCACTTGGGAGGCAGAG
>NW_021621934.1:0-561 GCF_004785775.1 Grammomys surdaster | reverse complement strand
AGGAAGGAAGGAAGGAAGGAAAGAGGCTGAGCAGTGGTGGTACATGCCTTTAATCCCAGCACTTGGGAGGCAGAGGCAGGTGGATTTCTGAGTTCAAGGACAGCCTGGTCTACAGAGTGAGTTCCAGGACAGCCAGGGCTATACAGAGAAACCCTGTCTTGAAAAACCAAAAAAAAAAAAAAAAAAGTGACAAGCTGGTTTTCAATTGTGTCCACAGAGCATGAAGAGGCCCATGAAAGAGATGAAATCCGTCATGACAGGCACAAAGTGAGGCATCAGGACCAGAACCTTTCCTGGGCAGCTCCTGATAAGAGGTGGGTTGTTACCTGCATAAGCATGAGTCAGGAAGAAGGGCAGTTGTTTAGCTTGGTAATAAAATGAGAACAAACTTTGCCATGATCAAATGGTTTACCTTAACAGAATTCAAGCTCCCTATAAGGTTCCCTATTCATCCTTCACCTTGTAAAACTAGTAGTTAGTCTTGAAAATGTTCAGTATAGGAAAGGGAATCCAGATCATGGCTGTGCAGAAGGGAAGGATCAGGCTTGGAGGGGTGGCAAA
>NW_021621933.1:0-1303 GCF_004785775.1 Grammomys surdaster | reverse complement strand
CAGGGGAGGCCTGGTAGTCCTGATGAGAGACCTGAGTCAGACCAAAAGTCCCATATTTGCCTATTGTTCAAGTGTTGTGTATCAGCTGGCCAGCGGTGGCGGACACCTTTAATCCCAGCAATCTGGAGGCAGAGGCAGGTGGATCTCAGAGTTTGAGTCTAAGGCCAGCCAGGTCTACATTACGAGTTTCATGACAGCCAAGGCTATATACACATTGAGACCTTGTCTCAAATAACTAAATAAAACAAAACAACAGCAAAAATTAGCAAATTTTGAATTTAGTTTTAGTGCTTGGGCACATGTACATGAGTCATGCATGGTACATGTGTGGATGTCAGAGAACAACTGGTTGAGTTGGTTCTCGTGTTGAGGGTATTAAGGACTGAATTCAGGTATCAGCCATGGCAGCAGGAACCTTTTTCTACTGAGCTACCTTATAGATTTATGTTTTTAAAATTGTTTGTGTTCCTGTATGCATGCACACACAAAAGGAAGCCAGAGGTTGAACTCAGAATATCTTCCTAAATTTTTTATCTACTTTTTAAAAAAAAGATGTATGTATGTATGTATGTATGTATGTATTATGTATATGAGTACACTATAGCTGTCTTCAGACACGCCAGGAGGTGAATTGTAATGAACCTTGACTAAATTGTAAACCAAGTTTATCCTACAATAGTAGATTTAGAAGACAAAAAAGATAATTCTTGACAACTTTGCCCCTCTGCATAAATGGTTGGTTATGGGTAACCCCACTTTACAAAGTAAACTAAAGTTAAGGCAGAGACTCATTGTCAGCTTAGTTGACACCTACGGCCAAGGACAGGCACCTGCTTCCTGTACATGTATGTGCACCTCTGGCTTTCTCAGCCCTTGTCACCCCTTGTCACTTTGCTCCATTGAGAAACCCACCTCAGAAGGACCTCCCTCTCCGTAGCCTCCTTCTCTTCCTTTCCCTCCACTTCCCTCGCAAGCTCTCAGCCTGAATGCAGCCGAGCCCACTCACAGATGAGTGTCACCTGTGCGGGTGGCTGCCCGGGCTCCTTTTTCTGTATAGGGACATAAGGCACACTTGGGACAGCCTGTCAACATGCCTACCTCACTACAGCCTGTTTCTCCTTCCCATCTTGCAGGGGAACTGTCCTCCATTCTCTCTGAGTCACTCCCTGTGCCTGAACTATTACAGAGATGGTGACTCATGGTGGACTGGCCACATTCAGAGATGTTTGAAGCCAGGATGGAGGGGACACCGGGGACCAGACTTTAACAGCAGGATCTGAGCCACTAGGGGGTGGCCCTCCAG
>NW_021621932.1:0-2461 GCF_004785775.1 Grammomys surdaster | reverse complement strand
TGAGTCAGACCAAAAAGCCCATATTTGCCTATTGTTCAAATGTTGTGTATCTGCTGGCCAGCAGTGGAGGACACCTTTAATCCCAGCAAACTGGAGGCAGAGCCAGGTGGATCTCTGAGTTTGAGGTCAGCCTGGGCACAGAGCAGTTTCCAGAACAGCCAGAGCTACACAGAAAAAAAAAAAAAAAAACCTTGTCATGAAGAGGGGATGTGTGTGTGTTGGAAAGAAACATATGAATAAAAAAGGAAACAAAAAGAAAAAAGGAAATAAAAAGAAAAAAGAAAAAAAGAAAAAGGGAGCAAGAGTGAGGGATATCTCATTTAGATCTGGCAAAAATGTTCTTCTTTTCTTCTGTTTGCATGACGTTGATGTCCATGGCCACCAGAAGAGCCATGTGTATTAGGTTTTTTTTTTTTCTATTGCTGTGATAAAACATCATGACCAAGGAAACTTATAAAATAAACAGTTTAATTGAGTTCACAATCTATAATGGTAGAGTAAAGACATGGTAACAAGAAGAGCTGAGAGCTCACATCTCAAACCAGAAGAAGGAGGCAGAGAGCAAGAAGGCCATGCATCTCAGTCCTTCCCAAACAGTTCTACCTACTGGGGACCAAGAATTCAAACATGTGAATTATTGGGGGTGGGGCCGTTCTCATTTGAACTGTTATATCATAAATGAAAGATGGCAGAAACCCTCTCAATTTTATTCTTCCCTCTTCTCCTTCCCTTGGGATTACTGGACTTAAAAATTATTTTATTCAAAAATAGAGCTAGATATAATCATTCTGAATGTGGCAACCCAGACCAAGAAAGGCAAATGTCACATGTGGATGTTAGCGTTGAGTCTTCAGATATGTGTGTTTCATTTAGAAAACCCACAGAGGTCAGGAAATGACTAAGGGGGTATGGAGGTGCCTATTGGGGGATAGAATGCACTGACATGAAGGGTTAGAAGGGAACAATGGAATAGGAAGGGTTAAACTGGGGAGAGGAAGAGGGGCTTAGGCTAGAGCAGGGAATACAGGGATGGAGGAATATGTCTTAGGTTTCTATTGATGTGAAGAGACACCATGGCCAAGGCAACTCTTAAAGGCTCTTATGAGGCCCCCTTACCACTGAAACATGCTGACCAATGGAACTGGACCTTTTGTGATGATGTTATCTCCAATGTCCAGTTAGATGGTTAGAACCCTTCAGGAAGCTCCTTTTTCTGGATTTGGCACACGCAGACTACCTTTGGTCTTGTGAGGTGCTTCATTGGGTATGTGAGGGTGTCACCTTTGTATCTGTTGACTTCCATTGCAACAGGTTCAAATCTTCCTTTGTGTAGTGGCATGGTTTTGCACTTTCTTTGTCTTATAAAGTCTACATTTCTTGTTAAGTTTATTCCATGTGGTCATTCATTATATATGAAGGGATACTGTGGCAATTGAAATGGGTTTTATGTTTTCATATTTTAAAAGGAATTCATGCTCAGTATGGTGGTATTCAAGCATTGGGAGGCAGAGATAGGCAGATCTCTTAGATTGAGTCTAAGGCCAGCCAGGTCTACATTATGAGTTTCATGACAGCCAAGGTTATATACACATTGAGACCTTGTCTCAAATAACTAAACAAAAACAAAACAACAGCAAAAGTTAGCAAATTTTGAATTTCGTTTTAATGCTTGGGCACATGTACATGAGTCATGCATGATACATGTGTGGATGTCAGAGAACAACTTGCTTGAGTTAGTTCTCATGTTGAGGGTACCAAGGACTGAATTCAGGTATCAGGCATGGCAGCAAGCACCTTTTCTACTGAGCTACCTTATAGATTTATGTTTTTAAAATTGTGTGTGTGCCTGTATGCATGCACACACAAAAGGAGGCCAGAGGTTGAACTCAGAATATCTTCCTCAATTTTTTTACCTACTTTATTTTTTTAAAGATTTGTTTATTTGTTATGTATGTATGTATGTATGTATGTATGTATGTATGTATGTATGTATATAAGTACACTATAGCTGTCTTCAGACATGCCAGAAGGTGAATTATAATGAACCTTGACTTAATTGTAAACCAAGTTTATCCTACAATAGTAGATTTAGAAGATAATTCTTGACAGCTTTGCCCCTCTGCATAAATGGTTGGTTATGGGTAACCCCACTTTACAAGGTAAACTAAAGTTAAGGTAGAGATTCATTGTCATACAAGATGGACTCATTGTCAGCTTAGTTGACACCTACAGCCAAGAATAGGCACCTGCTTCCTGTACATGTATGTGCACCTCTGGCTTTCTCAGCCCTTGTCACCCCTAGTCACTTTGCTCCATTGAGAAACCCACCTCAGAAGGACCTCCGTCTCCCTAGCCTCCTTCTCTTCCTTTCCCTCCACTTCCCTCACAAGCTCTCAGCCTGAATGCAGCCGAGCCCACTCACAGATGAGTGTCACCTGTGCGGGTGGCTGCCTGGGCTCCT
>NW_021621931.1:0-1461 GCF_004785775.1 Grammomys surdaster | reverse complement strand
TACACCACTTTTACAACTACTATGAGACATCACGTCTTGCTGCTCACTCCAGACTGACTGCCACATATCAGACTTTATGGAGGAACATATATGGAGGAACAGACTTGATGGAGGAACTCCACACTTGCCAGGACAAATACACACACACACACACACACACACACACACACATGTATATATGTATATATATGGGGGGGGGGGGAGGGGGGGAGGAGGGGGGGAGGGAGGGAGGGAGGGAGGGAGGGAAGGGGGAGGAAGAGGGACAGGGACAGGGACAGGGACAGGGAGAGGGACACACAGAGGGAGCTATCAGGACTATGGATGAGTGGATTAATGGAGCCTAGCAGAAGCAGTCAAGCCAAGCACTACTCATGCACTTTCCTCTACTCTCTGTGTATGCAATGATACTAATTAAGGTTCCTGACTTGACTTTCTCACAATGGTAGACTATAATCCGTAATTGTAGGCTCAAACAAACTTACTTATTCCCCACGTTGCTTATTGTCAGGGTATTTTGAGGGGGGATGTAATATTTGTTTGGCTTAAGTATCCCCATAACAATCCATCAATGTATGAAGTAATGGAAGGAATTCAGAGAGAGGCAGGAACCATGGAGTAATACTAGTACTCAATTCGTTTCCATCTTCTTCTTCCTTCCTTCCTTTCTCCCTCCCTTCCTCCTTTCCTTCCTTCCTTCTTCCCTTCCTTCCTTATTTCCTTCTCTTCCTTCCTTCCTTCTTCCCTTCCTTCCTTTTCTTCCTTCCTTCCTTCTTCTTTTCCTTCCTTCTTTCTTCTTTCTTTCTTTGTTTCTTCTTTCTTCTTCACTTTATATTCCACTCACTGTCCCCATTCCCAGTCAACCCCTCCCATAATCCTTCCCTCATCCCCCCTTTCCCCCTTCTGAAAGGGTAGGACCCCCAGGGTATCCATTCCCAATCTCTTCTGGGTATTTTATTTAGCAAAGGAATGACACTAGCTCACCTATCTGGCTCCTCTACCCTGCTAGGAATCTGTTTGTGCCCTTCACTAGTAGGAGTGGTGGGATATTTTGCCACTGAGCTGTATATGTGGACAGTACTCTGGGCACAGTGTGTCCCACTGTAATTTCTAAAAGCCTAAATGTTGCTCTGCAGAGCCCACCTGAATCTTTGAAGGCCTTTCAGTTCCTGTCAGTTTGCACAACTATGATCTGTGCATGTCCTACTGTGACCTCAGGAGAATCCATTGTGAGAGTCCACTCAGCAGATATAAGGGTGGGAGGCCTGCCCTGGATCTCTGCGGGTATAGAGAGGAGGTGTGGAGTATTACCTGTGCAATTTGCTTACATCTGGAGAGATTGTGTGAGGTTTTGAGTTTCTGATTGATTGATTGATTTGTGGTGTGTGTGTCTGTGTGTGTGTGTGTGTGTGTGTGTGAGAGAGAGAGAGAGAGAGAGAGAGAGAGAGAGAGAGAGAGAGAGAG
>NW_021621930.1:1377-1530 GCF_004785775.1 Grammomys surdaster | reverse complement strand
TACACCACTTTTACAACTACTATGAGACATCACGTCTTGCTGCTCACCCCAGACTGACTGCCACATATCAGACTTGAAGGAGAGCTCCACACTTGCCAGGACAAATACACACACACACACACACACACACACACACACACACACACACACATA
>NW_021621930.1:0-1277 GCF_004785775.1 Grammomys surdaster | reverse complement strand
AGGAAGGAAGGAAGGAAGGAAGGAAGGAAGGAAGGAAGGAAGGAAGGAAGGGAGGAGGAAGAGGGACAGGGACAGGGAGAGGGACACGGACACACAGAGGAAGCTATCAGGACTATGGAAGAGTGGATTAACGGAGCCTAGCAGAAGCAGTCAAGCCAAGCACTACTCATGCACTTTCCTCTACTCTCTGTGTATGCAATGATACTAATTAAGGTTCCTGACTTGACTTTCTCACAATGGTAGACTATAATCCGTAATTGTAGGCTCAAACAAAATTACTTATTCCCCACGTTGCTTATTGTCAGGGTATTTTGAGGGGGGATGTAATATTTGTTTGGCTTAAGTATCCCCATAACAGTCCATCACTGTACGAAGTCATGGAAGGAATTCAGAGAGAGGCAGGAACCATGGAGTAATACTAGTACTCAATTCGTTTCCATCTTCTTCTTCCTTCCTTTCTTCCTCCCTCCCTTCCTCCTTTCCTTCCTTCCTTCTTCCATTTCTTCTTCCTTCCTTCCTTCTTCCCTCCCTTCCTTCCTCCCTTCCTTCCTTCCTTCCTTCCTTCCTTCCTTCCTTCCTTCTTCTTTTCCTTCCTTCCTTTCTTCTTTCTTTTTCACATTACATTCATTCATGACCCCATTCCCAGTCACCCCCTCCCACAATCCTTCTGACATTCCCCTTTCCCCCTTCTGAAAGGGTAGGAACCCCAGGGTATCCATTCCCAGTCTCTTCTGGGTATTTTATTTAGCAAAGGAATGACACTAGCTCACCTATCTGGCTCCTCTACCCTGCTAGGAATCTGTTTGTGCCCTTCACTAGTAGGGGTGGTGGGATATTTTGCCACTGAGCTATATATGTGGACAGTACTCTGGGTACAGTGTGTCCCACTGTAATTTCTAAAAGCCTAAATGTTGCTCTCTGGAGCCCACCTGAATCTTTGAAGGCCTTTCAGTTCCTGTCAGTTTGCACAACTATGATCTGTGCATGTCCTACTGTGACCTCAGGAGGATCCATTGTGAGAGTCCACTTAGCAGATATAAGGGTGGGAGGCCTGCCCTGGATCTCTGCAGGTATAGAGAGGAGGTGTGGAGTATTACCTGTGCGATTTGCTTACGTCTGGAGAGATTGTGTGAGGTTTTGAGTTTCTGATTGATTGATTTGTGGTGTGTGTGTCTGTGTGTCTGTCTGTCTGTGTGTCTCTGTGTGTGTGTGAGAGAGAGAGAGAGAGAAAGAGAGAGAGAGAGAGAGAGAGAGAGAGAGAGAGAGAGAGAGAGAGA
>NW_021621929.1:0-2180 GCF_004785775.1 Grammomys surdaster | reverse complement strand
CTTTGCCCCTACAAACTCTTGTATTACTCACACCCTGCAAGATATAGCTGCCATAGCTAACCCCTGTTGGTAGGAGGGCCCTATATCAGAACAGAGTCTGATATACCCAGTAAGATCTGTCTTTTTCCTATAGGGTCTAATGGCTGCTTGGCAGGCAGAATTGGCATTTTCATATGCAAGTTGTTTCACATAATCTATACCTGCCTCTACATTACCAAAAATCCTCCCTGCTGTTGTCATTAATCGATGAACAAAATCAGAAAATCCTTCATCAGGCCCTTGTCTGACTGAGGTCAAAGATGCACCAGGGTCTCCCTTTACCGGGAGTTTGCGCCAAGCCTTCATGGCTGCATTTTGAATTTGAGCAAATAAGCCTGGGTCATATTGCATCTGGTTATCACTAGAAGCAAATTGTCCTTCTCCTACTAAGGCATCAAAGGACCAACCATTACCTGCCTGAATGTTTCTCCTAGCTGTCTCTTTACAATTCTCATGATACTCTGATTTCCAAATAAGATGGTCACCACCACTAAGAACTGCTCTCACTAGAGTATCCCAATCACCAGGAGTCAGCCACTCCTCTGCAACAGATTCTAAGATTGCAAGAGTAAAGGGAGCAGTGGCACCGTATTGTGACACTGAATTTTTTAATTCTTTAATAATTTGAAAGTTAAACCCTGTGTGATGTCTCCACGCAACTCCTTGAACATCTCTAGTCTCTGATACAGGGAAAACCTTAACCTCTCCCTCCTCTGCCTGATCTGTGGCTGAACTAAAACCAGAGGACAGGGGCTGCCTTTGGACTCCAGGTTGAGGAACTCGAGGACCTGAGGAATTTTCCTTGCCCGCTCGAGACCTCTTCCCTGTCTTTAATTTTTGTATCTGATTAATTAAGTCCTGATACTCTTCCTCTAACTCTATTTGCTGTTTAAGGAGAGAAATTTGTTGTTTAAGAAAAGAAATTTTGTCCTGCAACTCCTTTCTGTGATCTTCAACCACCATCTCCATAGCAGGAGCATCTGGAGGTGGAGGAGCACAGGGAGGGGGCCTTCGGGAAGAAGACCATTCAGGATCAAAATATTTGGCTGCCTCTTCCTCTAGGTCAGCACAATCTGGCTCTGACAAACTGATTACTTCAACCTTTGGTCCTATTTTGGATTCTATGTGTTTCTTTTTCTTTTGGACATGAAAAGCAACATTTAAACAGCGAAACAAAAGCAGACAATTGATACACGTAAACAGCAAGCAACAGAACAAAACCAGAGAGTTGAGTTCAGGCTGACTTATTTCTTGCCCCATTATTACTATGACTTACTGGTCTCCACATGGCAGTTTTCTGTGGCAGTCACCTCTGTTTCACCTCTGAATTTTCAGTCGATCCTCCTGCCAGTAACGTCCCTCACTGGGTCTCTGGTTCTTGCTGCCGCACGTCTGGGCGCCACTTTGTAACGGCCGTTTCTTTTGTAACGGCCGTCGGGTTCTGCTACTTTGTAAAGGCCGGCCGGTTCTGCTGCTCCGGTCCGCAGGCCAGGGTCTAGCAAGAGAGAGAGTGGGGACGGAGGAAGGGGAAAAAAGGGGCGAGAGACGCAAAAGATAGATACAAGACAGAGTCCGGTGGCGTCTCTTCAAGTCTCTTCTTTATTCTCCTCTCTTCTTACTATATTCTCACTCCTTCAGTCTCCTGACACCTCTCACTTTCTCACTCCTTCCTCTACTTCCTACTTCCTACTACCTCCTACTTTCTACCTCCTACTCCTCACTCCTCAATAGAAAGGAAATCCGGGTATTTATACCCTTTACCACTTGACTTGCCCTCGTGGACAATCTCAACTGAAGCCACTATGTCACAGTGCCTTGTAGCCATGGATACCAGGAGCACCTTGCAGCTGGGGGCACTAAACAGTGTAACAATATGTTCATCAGAGTGCGCTCAGCTATTGCAGGCTGTTGAAACAAGTCTCTTGTCAGAGTATATGGCTCAAGATAGCTCTAAAGATGATAGCCACTTTTGGCTGAGAGTCGGCTCCCAACAGCTGTACTAAAGGTATGTTGATGAACTTAGTTTCTGAAGCAGAGTCATTCACTGGCCTGTTCCTAGCCTAGGCTCTTGGCCAATGAGCCTCTGGGATCTGCCTGTGTGTTGAGACTAAACCTAGTGACATTAGGCCGGTTTTGTTTGG
>NW_021621928.1:0-2480 GCF_004785775.1 Grammomys surdaster | reverse complement strand
GTTGAATTGTTTATTAAATGAAATCATTTGCAGATTTGGTTATTAAAAAAGATATTGTCAGAATTGATTATTACAGAATTGATTATTACATAAAGATTTTTACAGAAATGGTTATTATTGACAGAATTGATTATTAAATAAATATATTGAGAGAAATAGTTTTTAAATAAAGATATTGACAGAATTGGTTATTAAATAAAGATACTGACAGAATTGTTTATTAAATAGAGATATTGACGAAATTGGTTTTCAAAGAAAGACATTGACAAAATTGGTTTTTAAATAAAGATATTGACAGAATGGCTTATTAAAGATATTGTCAGAATTGGTTATGAAATAAAGATGTTGACAGAATTGATTTTAAAATAGAGATATTGACAGAATTGGTTATTATAGAATTAATTACTAAATAAAGATATTGACAGAATTGGTTTTAAATAAATATATTCACAGAATTGGTTATTAAATAAAGATGTTGACAAAATTGGTTTCTAAATAAGGATATTGACAGAATTTTTTTGGTAAATAAAGCTACTGACAGAATTATTTATTAAAGAAAGATATTGACAGAATTGGTTATTAAATAAAATATTGACAGAACTGGTTGTTAAATAAATATATTTACAGAATTGTTTCTTAAATAAAGATAATGACAGAATTGGTTTTTAAATAAATATACTGACAGACAGTATTGGTTATTAAATAAAAATATTGACAGAACTGTTTTTTAAATGAAGATATTGACAGATGTGCTTTCTAAATGAATATATTGACAAAATTGGTTATTAAATAAAGATATTGACAGCATTGTTTATTAAATAAAGATACTGACAGAATTTGTTATTTAATAAAGATATTGTCAGAATTGTTTTGGAAATAAAGATATTGACAGAATTGGTTTTTAAATAAAGATATTGACAGATGTGATTTTTAAATAAAGATATTGACAGATTTGTTTACTAAATAATGATGTTGACAGAATTGGTTTTTAAAGAAAGATATTGACAGGTTTGGTTTTTAAATAAATATATTGACAGGTTTGGTAATTAAACAACGATTTTGACATAATTGGTTTTTAAATAAAATATTGACAAAATTAGTCATTAAATAAAGATATTGACAGAATTGTTTATTAAATAAAGATACTGAAAGAATTGGTTATTACAGAATTAATTATTTAATAAAGATATTCACAGAATTGGTTTTAAATAAAGATATTGACAGAATTGTTTATTAAATAAAGATGTTGACAGAATTGGTTTTTAAATAAAGATATTGACAGAATTGGTTATGAAATAAAGATATTGACTGAATTGATTTTTAAATAAAGATATTGACAGAATTGGTTATTAAATAAAGATATTGACAGATAGAATTGGTTATTAAATAAAGATATTGACAGAACTGGCTTTTAAATAAAGATATTGACAGAATTGGTTATTAAATAAATTTAATGACAGAATTGTTTATTAAATAAAGATATTGACAAAATTGTTTATTAAATAAAAATATTGACACAATTGTTTAATAAATAAAGATATTGACAAAATTGTTTATTAAATAAAGATAATGACAGAATTGGTTATTAAATAAAGATAATGAAAGAATTGGTTTTTAAATAAATATATTGACAGATTGTTTTTTAAATAAAGATATTGACAGAATTGTTTATTAAATAAAGATGTTGACAGAATTAGCTTTTAAATAAAGATATTGACAGGATTGGTTATTAAATAAAGATACTGATAGGATTGTTTATTAAATAAAGATATTGACACAATTGGTTATTAAATAAAGGTAATGACAGAACTGTTTATTAAATAAAGAGACATAAAGAATTGTTTAATAAATAAAGATATTGACAGAATTGATTATTAAATAAACATATTGACAGAATGGTTATTAAATAAAGTTATTCACAAAATTTTTTTTAAGTAAAGATATTGACAGATTTGTTTATATAATAACGATGTAGACAGAATTGGTTTTTAAAAAAAGATATTGACAGAATTGGTTTTTTACGTAGAGATATTGACAGAATTGGTTATTAAATAAAGATATTGATAGAATTGGTTATTACAGAATTGATTAATAAATGAAGAGATAAACTGAATTGCTGACTAAATAAAGATATTGACAGAACTCTTTATTAAATAAAGATATTGGTTATTAAAGAAATATATTGACAGAATTGGTTATCAAAGAATTGATTTTTAAATAAAGATATTGACAGAATTGTTCATGAAATAAGGATATTGACATAATTTGTTATTAAGTGAAAATATTGACAGAATTGGTTATTACAGAATTAATTATTAAATATAGATATTGGCAGAATTGTTTATTAAATAACAATATTGACAGAATTGGTTGTTAAATAAACATATTGACAGTCAAAATTGGTTATTAAATAAATATATTGAAAGAACTGGTTTTGAAATAAAGATATTGACAGAATTGGTTTTTAAATAAAGATATTG
>NW_021621927.1:0-1893 GCF_004785775.1 Grammomys surdaster | reverse complement strand
CCTGAGTGTGCCGCGTCTTTCCTGCTGGCGGGAGGTTGCGCGGGACAACTGGTGCCAGAAACCCGGGACACTTGATCTTGCCATCGTCAGCACCTTGGAGGACCCCTCGATAGAGGAGGATTCAGAACTGCAGGGGTGAGTTCGGAGAGGTATGTCTATTCCTGAAATATTCGGGTTGTGCTTGGCTGTCATTTTCATGGTGCTTGTTTTGCTCTGTCTTCGCGGTGGCCATTGTTAGTGGCAAAGTAGTCTGAAGTAAATAGCCAGTGACACTGGTCTTGTCTCTTTCTCCCTCCTGTAGATAAAGGTGGGACAAAGTTCCTCTTGACTCCCCGGCCGTTAGTCGGACGTAGATAAGCCGCGGACTGGGCCGCTGTTACTTTCACTTTTGAGACGGTACTAAGGCGGACGTAGATAAGCCGCTGCCGTCATGGGTTCATCACAGTCAGTAATCACTACTTTGGAGGCCGTACTCAAACAGCGGGATATTAAAATTGCTAACAGGACTTTGAGGAACTTCATAAAAGAGGTGGATCGCGTTGCCCCCTGGTTTGCCGTCTCTGGGTCTTTGGCTCTCCCCTCTTGGAATAAACTGGGAAAGGACTTAGAAAGGCACCGCGATGACAACGATTTGAGTAACGGCACAGTTGCGATCTGGAAACTTATTAAGAACTGCCTACAAGATGAAAACTGTAAGATAGCCATAAGGAAAGGACAGGCTACGCTAGAAGATGTTCAGGATAGCATGTCAGAAACCGAACGCAGTGAGAGGATGGGCGCGCGTAGGAAAAAGGTACCGAAACAAAAGGAAAAGGAACACCCTTCAGCTGAAGAAAAGAACCCTCCTAAAAAAGGAGAGATACTCCCTAACGGGAAAAGCTCGCTTTACCCCAACCTAGAGGCACTGACTATCGACAGTGCAGAGAGTTCCTCTGGGGACTCCAGTGAGGAGTCATTAGATTCTACAGAGGAGGCGGAGTTAGACGAGGAAGCAGCAAATTTTTCTAAAACTTTATCTCAGTTTTTATTACAGAATTGGACTGTAGAGTTTGAAGAGACGCTTCGGAAGTTACGCTTTGCGATTATAGAAGTGAATTCTACCAGACTTGATTTGTCCCTGACCGAAGGACTGTCTACATGGATCTCTTCAATATTTTCTTATTTTAAAGAATGGGTGGGGGTGGGTCTTTTCGGAGCCTTGCTCTGCTGTGGGCTGGCGCTCGTGTTGTGGCTCCTTTGCAAGCTCAGGTCACAGTGACAACAGGATAAGGTGGTGATTGCCCAGGCACTTGTAGCACTGGACTAAGGGACTGGATAGCCATGATTAACAACCGCCCCAAAGACCTGTTAAGACAAGGCCATAATCTGTAATACCATCTCCTCCCCCTGCCAAATGGCCCTGGCACCTCTGGGAGTTTTTCTCCATTGCACAAGAGTTGGGCATTTTGGCTTCCCTAATTCTTTCTCTCTATCTGTCCCAGGAACCAAATCCAGACTCAAGAAGGGCTCGGGTTCCCATTGCACCTTGAGGACTGTGATATGGTTGTTCTCACACTCGTTAAGCTCGGGAGGGCTCGAGTTCCCATTGCACCCCGAAGTGAGTGTAGAGACACGGGCCTGCCTCACTTATTGAGGAGGAGAAAATCTAGACCTCTCTCCTTTTGATTGGTTTGTGTCTGCCCGGCCTGAACTCTTTCACTTTTCTATGGCCTCTTCTTAGGGTCACTTTTAAATAAAAAGGGGGCAGATGTGGGAAGCTATCCTTATCACATCATTGCCATTAACAAGTCTGTGCGCATGCGCTGGGAGGTTTTCCCGCCTTGATTAATCTGACAGTTGGAACACATCATGTGGCCTGAGGCAACAGGAGCCCATCAGAGACTGCCACGTCCC
>NW_021621926.1:0-1210 GCF_004785775.1 Grammomys surdaster | reverse complement strand
CTTCTGTCCTGTATTTGTTTCTGTCTTCTGTATTTATTGATAAGTTTTAGACACATATGTTTCTGTGTCTTTCTTGTCTTTTGGAGAAGACATTATGCTGTAAGGCTATAGTCTTTATGATGAGGGCAAAGATTGAGATCTTCATTAATATAACCCCTTTGCAGACATGTCTGAGTAGAAGGAAAATCAGCTTCCCAGAAATTCTCTGCTATTCCTGGTAGAATGCAGCAAAATCAGGATGAGCAGGAAGCCAAATCCTTTCCTCTCTTGTCTGTTGGCATATTTGCTTAATAAATACACATGTATTTCCAAGCAACTTCCTTCTTTCTTTTTTTCTCAAACCACCCTAATATGAGGGAAAATATGTATGGCAGTTTCTCTCTGCTGTGATTATTAGAATTTGTAGAGTTGTGCTTAATGTTTGTCCTCTGTACACAATCTACATTTCTTTTTCATTACTCTGTTCAAGTGTGGTCAGTCATTTAACTTGGTGAATTTTTCCTCTTAAGCAGTTCTTCTCATCTACTTAGGAGTCTCTTATTCTTCTCTGAGAACAGTTCTAAGCAAATATCTGTAATAATGTTATGTATTAGTAAATTTTGTCAGATTAGTTATTTGTCATATTAAGCTACTTTAACAGCTAACATTTTATTTGTATGTATTATTTATTTAAAGTGATAGTTTTTATTGTCAGGCAAGTATTGCACGCAGATATACAATCTCCCCACAATAGAGTTCCTGATTTTCTGTTCCATTTCTTGTTGGCCCTCTCCAGCCTTCTACATTAGGCTCTCAAGGAACCCCTGCTGGTCTTGAAGCTAGAAATGTAAACATGATTCATCAGTATTTCTTCTCCGGTTGCATGGGACCTATAAAAGCCTAGGTCTTAAGAAATGGCTAAGTGACAGAAGACATTGGGAAAGCAAGCCAGGAAACAAAACCGAGAGGATTCATTAACTTACTACGTTCTAGGCCAACATTTCCAGAGGGTGATTTTCAGCTGGGAGATAAGTCCCTCTGAAGATAAGCACAAAAGAAGAAAATGATGAGGAGAGTTTGGGATCAGAAGACAAAGCACAGTGTTTCTGGATGAGGCCCTGGCTTACTCTGGACCCAGAGACATTCAGATGGAGAGCAAAAATGCCCTTTTATCAACTCTTTGGATCTTTACTTCCCTTCTGTAACTTTGATTTTTGCTCACAGACAGCAG
>NW_021621925.1:0-1598 GCF_004785775.1 Grammomys surdaster | reverse complement strand
CTTCTGTCCTGTATTTGTTTCTGTCTTCTGTATTTATTGATAAGTTTAGACACATATGTTTCTGTGTCTTTCTTGTCTTTTGGGGAAGACATTATGCTGTAAGGCTATAGTCTTTATGATGAGGGCAAAGATTGAGATCTTCATTAACGTAACCCCTTTGCAGACATGTCTGAGTAGAAGGAAAATCAGCTTCCCAGAAATTCTCTGCTATGTCCGGTAGAATGCAGCAAAATCAGGATGAGCAGGAAGCCAAATCCTGTGGGGAAAATTTTGAAGGCCGCCACAGTGGTGCGGCCCCTGAGGGGCTTGCACCTCTGTGGCGGGTCCCACATTTGGGAGGAACTCTATAGTTCCAGTGGCCTGGAGGCCTTGGCGGTGGCAGGACCCAATAAAACAAGGAAGTCCTTGGTTCCAAAAAGGTTTATTGTCATGGCGGATGATAGATGGATCTAGGCGTACCCCTCAGAACTCAGGGCAGTCCCGAGTTATATAGAGAGGGAGAAAGGGGGAGGATTGGGAGAGGATCTGGGGGAGGCATGTTTAATTTTCTCTGCCCTCTGGCCTTCATTAGTATGTAAATCTCTAGGGCCTGAGGCCTATAGCCTGGCCTATGTGACTGCTTTTCAGGATCCTGGGTTCTGGGGGGCGCCAAACTCCTGCCGGTTCTCATGTAGAATGCCACCCAGAATCTGCAGAGTCTCAGGGTTCTAGGCACCTGCTCCACCATGACCCAGGATTCCCTTACACAGTCCCACAAAATCCTTTCCTCTCTTGTCTGTTGGCATATTTGCTTAATAAATACACATGTATTTCCAAGCAACTTCCTTCTTTCTTTTTTTCTCAAACCACCCTAATATGAGGGGAAAAAATGTATGACAGTTTCTCTTTGCTGTAATTATTAGAATTTGTAGAGTTATGCTTAATGTTTGTCCTCTGTACACAATCTACATTTCTTTTTCATTACTCTGTTCAAGTGTGGTCAGTCATTTAACTTGGTGAATTTTTCCTCTTAAGCAGTTCTTCTCATCTGCTTAGGAGTCTCTTATTCTTCTCTGAGAACAGTTCTAAGCAAATATCTGTAATACTGTTATGTGTTAGTAAATTTTGTCAGATTAGTTATTTGTCATATTAAGCTACTTTAACGGCTAACATTTTATTTGTATGTATCATTTATTTAAAATGATAGTTTTTATTGTGAGGCAAGTATTGCATGCAGATATACAATCTCCCCACAATAGAGTTCCTGATTTTCTGTTCCATTTCTTGTTGGTCCTCTCCAGCCTTCTACACTAGGCTCTCAAGGAACCCCTGCTGGTCTAGAAATGTAAACATGATACATCAGTATTTCTTCTCTGGTTGCATGGGACCTATAAAAGCCTAGATCTTAAGAACTGGCTAAGTGACAGAAGACATTGGGAAAGCAAGCCAGGAAACAAAACCGAGAGGATTCATTAACTTACTACTTTCTAGGCCAACATTTCCAGGGGGTGATTTTTCAGCTGGGAGATAAGTCCCTCTGAAGATAAGCACAAAAGAAGAAAATGATGACGAGAGTATGGGATCAGAAGACAAAGCACAGTGTTTCTGGATGAGGCCCT
>NW_021621924.1:0-1557 GCF_004785775.1 Grammomys surdaster | reverse complement strand
CAAAGGGTGACATTTGGTCAGAATCCAAGAAGAAAGGGAAAAGCTTACTTGTGGGTTACAAATAGGAATTGAAATTTATTCAGAAAAGTTCCTAAGGTAGGACTAAAGACAAGAGGCAGATGAAAAAATCTCTGCTGTAGAGATTTTGTAGAGATTATGTACAGACACTTGGACTGTGTTGGACTAACCAGGATAAAGGTGGGGAAAGAGGGTTTCATTTTTTTCTTTATTTACCCCTCCTGTGTATGTGTGTGTGTTTGTGTGTGTGTGTGTGTGTGTGTGTATGAGAGAGAGAGAGAGAGAAAGAGAGAGAGAGAGAGAGACAGATAGACAGACAGACAAACAGATATACTTATATAGTCCCAGAACTCAGTATGTAGAACCAGATTTCTAATCATAGAAATTGGCTTGCCTCTGCCGTGGAAGTGAGGGATTAAAGGCCTGTGCCACCACACCTGGATGATGTGATTGCGATTACAATGGCTGCATCATGCCCTGAAGAACTTTTCCTTATCTTCTGTCTCTTTCACCCCCATTCCCGCACTTTCTTCCATAATATTTCCTGAGTCTTAAGAGTGGCATAAAGTTCTCTTTAGGAGCGAGCACTGAACTACCACTCATTTTCAGCCTTTTGAGCAGCCAGGAGTCTCTGTATTCACTGCCCACAATGAATGTATAGCATTCATTGTGGCAAAAGTGTCTTTGATTAAGGTGAAGAGTATCGTTAATCTATGGCTATAAGCACAAAATATTTAGAAGGCAGTTTGGTGACAGAAATTGTATTTTATTTGATTGCTTTCCCTCTTTTACATCCAGTTTCTTCAGTACAAGAAACTATCTTAACTATTATTCAAATAACCTATGTTTGATAAGAGAATGACAAGCTTAGTAAGGTAGTACATGGCTTTAATTTCAACAGGTAGATCCCTGTGTGTTCTAGCTTGGTCTATGTAGCACATACCAGGACAGGCAAGGCTACATAGTGAGACCTTGTTTCAAAAAAAAAAGGGTGACAAAGGAGATGAAATAAATATAATAAAAGAATTTACAGTACTGATATATAGCATTCATAAAGAATTATGAAGGCATGCTTACAGTATTGCAGTTTTTATTCTAATAGGTGTACACATAATCATATGTGGTACTTATCTTTTTTGAAATTTTATTTGTGAGTCATGTGTGTGTGTGTACATATATGAGCAGTTCCTCTACTCATTCCATATTCATTTTGTCCACAATTTATTATGGTTTCTGGTCTGAAGAGATGACTCAAGTCTAGATTCCAGAGAGATCTGGGTCATTCAGGTTTCTGGGTGAGTTGGGATTAAGTTTCCTATTTTTTCATTTTTGTGTGTGTGCAAATGTGTTTGCATGTGTGTTTGTGTGTGTGTGTGGTGTGTGGTGTGTATGTGTGTATGTGTGTATGTGTGTATGTGTGTGTGTATGTGTAGATGCATGTGCTTATGGAGGCCCAAGGTTGATATTGGGAATTATCCTCAACTGCTTTTGTGTGTTGCTCTTTGAGGCAAGTTATTTCACTCAAACCCAGAGCTTGCA
>NW_021621923.1:0-1232 GCF_004785775.1 Grammomys surdaster | reverse complement strand
GAGAGAGAGAGAGAGAGAGAGAGAGAGAGAGAGAGAGAGACAAACAGAGAAACAGATATACTTATTATATAGTCCCAGAACTCAGTATGTAGAACCAGATTTCTAATCATAGAAATTGGCTTGCCTCTGCCGTGGAAGTGAGGGATTAAAGGCCTGTGCCACCACACCTGGATGATGTGATTGCGATTACAATGGCTGCATCATGCCCTGAAGAACTTTTCCTTATCTTCTGTCTCTTTCACCCCCATTCCCGCACTTTCTTCCATAATGTTTCCTGAGTCTTAAGAGTGGCATAAAGTTCTCTTTAGGAGCAAGCACTGAACTACTACTCATTTTCAGCCTTTTGAGCAGCCAGGAGTCTCTGTATTCACTACCATTTGTGGCAAAAGTGTCTTTGATTAAGGTGAAGAGTATAGTTAATCTATGGCTATAAACACAAAATATTTAGAAGGCAGTTTGGTGACAGAAATTTTATTTTATTTGATTGCCTTCCCTCCTTTACATCCAGTTTCTTCAGTACAAGAAACTATCTTAACTATTATTCAAATAACCTATGTTTGATAAGAGAATGATAATCTTAGTAAGGTAGTACATGACTTTAATTTCAACAGGTAGATCTCTGTGTGTTCTAGCTTGGTCTACGTAGTACATACCAGGACAGGCAAGGCTACATAGTGAGACCTTGTTTCAAAAAAAAAAGGTGACAATATAAAAGAATTTACAGTACTGATATATAGCATTCATAAAGAATTATGAAGGCACACTTACAGTATTGCAGTTTTTATTCTAATAGATGTACACATAATCATATGTGGTACTTATCTTTTTGGAAATTTTATTTGTGAGTCATGTGTGTGTGTGTACATATATGAGCAGTTCCTCTACTCATTCCATATTCATTTTGTCCACAATTTATTATGGTTTCTGGTCTGAAGAGATGACTCAAGTCTAGATTCCAGAGAGATCTGGGTCATTCAGGTTTCTGGGTGAGTTGGGATTAAGTTTCCTATTTTTTTATTTTTGTGTGTGTGCAAATGTGTTTACATGTGTGTTTGTGTGTGTGTGGTGTGTGTGGTGTGTATGTGTGTATGTGTGTGTGTGTGTGTGTGGTGTGGTGTGTATGTGTATGTGTGTATGTGTTTATGTGTGTGTGTGTGTGTATGTGTAGATGCATGTGCTTATGGAGGCCCAAGGTTGATATTGGGAATTATCCTCAACTGCTTTTGCGTGTT
>NW_021621922.1:0-6692 GCF_004785775.1 Grammomys surdaster | reverse complement strand
TATCAATAGTCATCAGTCATAGATAATAGTATGTCAGAAATAAATGAACAGGAATAATCTATATTCACTATTCGTGGATAATAGTAAATCAGAAATAAATGAACGTGAATAATCAATATTCACCATTCATGAATAATGGTAAAAATGAAAAAAATGAACATGAATAATCGATAGTCATCAGTCAGAGTTCATAGTAAATCAGAAATAAATGAAGCTGAAGTATCAAAAGTCATCAGTCATAAATAATAGTAAGTCAGAAATAAATGAACATGAATATTCAATATTCACTATTCATGGATTATAGTAAATCATATATAAATGAAGATGAATAATCAATAGTCATCATTCATACTTAATAGTAAAGCAGAAAAAAATAAACCTGAATTATCAATAGTCATCAGTCATAGATAATAGTAAGTCAGAAATAAATAAACAGGAATTAACAGTATTCAACATGCATCGATAGTATTTAATCAGAAATAAATGAAGATGAATAATCAATAGTTATCAGTCATACTTAAGAGTAAATCAGAAATATATAAAGCTGAAATATCAATAGTCATCAGTTATAGATAAGAGTAAGTCAGTAATAAAACAGGAATATACAGTATTCGCCATTCGTCGATAATGGTTAATCAGAAGTAAATGAACATGAATAATCAATAGTCATCAGTCATAATTCATGAAAAATCAGAAATAAAGGTGAAGTATCAAAAATCATGAGTCATAAATCATACTAAGTGAGAAATAAATGATCAGACTACTCAATATTAAACATTCATGGATAATAGTAAATCAGAAATAAAAGAACATTAATAATCAATAGTCATCAGTCATAGTTCATAGGAAATCAGAAATGAATAAAGCTGAAATATCATGAGTCATCAGTCATAGATAATAGCAAGGCAGAAATAAATGAACAGGAATAGTCAATATTCACTAATCATGTATAATAGTAAATCAGAAATAAATGAACATGAATAATAAATAGTCATCAGTCACAGTTAATAAGAAATCAGAAATAAATAAAGCTGAAATATCAAATGTCATCAGTCATAGATAATAGTAAGTCAGAAATAAATGAACATGAATAATCAATAATCATCAGACATCGTTCATCGGGAATCAGAAAAAATTAAGTCTGAACTATCAATTGTCATCAGTCATAGATAATAATAAGACAGAAGTAAATGAACAGGAATAACCAATATTAACCATTGTTGGATAATAGTAAACCAGAAATAAATGAACATGAATAATCAATAGTTACCAGTCATAGTTAATAGATAATCAGAATTAAATGAAGATGAAATATCAATAGTCATCAGTCATAGATAATAGTAGTTCAGAAATTAATGAACAGGAATAATCAATATTCACTATTCGTGGATAATAGTTAAGCAGAAATAAATGAACATGAATAATCAATATTCATCAGTCATAGTTAATAGGAAATCAGAAATAAATAAAGCTGAAATATCAATAGTCATCTGTCATAGATAATAGTATGTCAGAAATTAATGAACAGGAATAACCAATATTAATCATTGTTGGTAAATAGTAAACTAGAAATAAATGAATATGAATAATCAATAGTCATAAGTCATAGATAATAATAAACCAGAAATATATAAAGCTGAAATATCAATAGCCATCTGTCATAGATAATAATAAGTCAGAAATAAAAGAACAGGAATAATCAATATTTAACATTCATGGATAATATTTAAGCAGAAAGAAATGAACATGAATATTCAATATTCATCAGTCATAGTTAATAGAAAATCAGATTACTAAAGCTGAAATATCAATTGTCATCAATCATAGATAATAGTAAGTCAGAAACAAATGAACAGGAAAAATCAGTATTCATCATTCATGGATAAAAGTAAATCATAAATTAATGAACATGAATAATCAATAGTCATCAGCCATAGATAATAATAAAACAGAAATAAATAAAGCTGTAGTATCAATAGTCATCAGTCATAGATAGTAGTAAGTCAGAAATTAATGAACAGGAATAATAAATATTCATCATTCGTGGATAACAGTAAATCAGAAAAAAATGAACATGAATAATCAATAGTCATCAGTCAGAGTTAATAGGAAATCAGAAATAAATATACCTGAAATATCAATAGTCATCAGTCATAGTTCACGGGAAATCAAAAATAAATGAACAGGAATAACCACTGTTCACCATTCGTGGATAATAGGGAATCAGATATAAATGAATATGAATAATCAATAGTCATCAGTAATAATTAATAATTAATAATTTAATAGTACATCAGAATTAAATAAATGTGAAATATCAATAGTCATCAGTCGTATATAATAGTGAGTCAGAAATAAATAAACATGAATAATCATTATTATTCGTGGATAATAGTAAATCAGAAATAAAGGAAGAGGAATAAACAATACTCATCAGTCATAGTTCACAGAAAATCAGAAATATATAAAGCTGAAATATCATTAGTCATCAGTCATAGATAATAGTAACCAGAAATACATGGACATGAATAATCAATATTCACCATTTGTGGATAATAATAAATCAGAAATAAATTAACAGGAATAATCAAATGTCGTCAGTCATAGTTAATATGAAAACAGAAATAAATGAAGCTGAATAAACAATAGTCATTACTCATAGATAATTGTAAGTCAGTAGTTGTCAGTCACAGTTAGTAGTAAATCAGAAATAATTAAAGCTGAAATATCAATAGTCATCAGTCATAGATAATAGAAAGTCAGAATTAAATGAACATTATGAATCAATAGTCTTCAGTCATAGTTAATTGGAAATCAGAAAGAATAAATCTGAAATATCAGTAATCATCAGTCATACGTAATAGTAAGACAGAAAGTGATCATCAGGAATAATCAATATTGACCATTCATGGAAAATAGTAAACCAATAATAAATGAACCTGAATAATAAATAGGCATCGTTTATAGTTAATAAGAAATCTGAAATAAATAAAGCTGAAATATCAATAGTAATCAGTCATAGATAATAGTAAGTCAGAAATAAATGAACATGAGTAATCAATATATACCATTCGTGGATAATAGTAAAGCAGAAATAAATGAACATGAATAACCAAAACTCATCACTCATAGTTAATAGGAAATCAGAAGTAAATAAAGCTTTAATATCAATAGTCATCAGTCATAGATAACAGTAAGTCAGAAGTAAATGAACATGAATAAACAATATTCAGCATTCGTGGATAATAGTAAATCAGAAATAATTGAACATGAATAATCAATATTCACCATTCATGGATAATAGTAAATGAGAAATAAATGAACTTCAATAATCAATAGCCATCAGTCATAGTTCATGGGAAATCAGAAATGAGTAAAGCTGAAGTATCAATAGTCATCAGTCATAGATAATAGTAAATCAGAAATAAATGAACAGGAATAATCAATATTCACGATTCTTGGATACTAGTAAATAAGAAATAAATGAACTTGAATAACCAATAGTCATCATTCATAGTTAATAGGAAATCAGAAATAAATAAAGCTGATATCAATAGTCATCAGTCATAGATAATAGTAAGTCAGAAATAAATGAACATAAATAATTAATATTCAACATACGTGGATAATATTAAATCTGAAAAAAATGAGCATGAATAATGAATAGTCATCAGTCAAAATTAAGAGGAAATTAGAAATAAATAAAGCTGAAATATCAATAGTCATCAGTCATAGTTCATGGGAAATCAGAAATAAATAAAGCTGAATTACCAATACTCATCAGTCATAAATAATAGTAACTCAGAAATAAATGAACAGGAATAATAATATTCACCATTCGTGGATAATAGTAAATCAGATAGAAATGAACATGAATAATCAAGAGTAATCTGTCATAGTTCATGTGATATCAGAAATAATTAAAGCTGAAATATCAATAGTCCTCAGTCATAGATAATAGTAAGTCATAAATAAATGAACATGAATAATCAATATTCACCATTCGTGGATAATACTAAATCAGATAGAAATGAACATAAATAATCAAGTGTAATCAGTCATAGTTCATGTGATATCAGAAATAATTAAATCTGAAATATCAATAGTCCTCAGTCATAGATAATACTATGTCAGAAATAAATGAACATGAAAAATCAGTATTCACCATTAGTGGATAATAGTAAATCAGATAGAAATGAACATGAATAATCAACATTCAGAATTCGTGGATAATAGTTAATCAGAAAAAAATGAAGAAGAATAATTAATAGTCATCAGTCACACTTAATAGTAAATCAGAAAAATATAAAGCTGAAATATCAATAGTCATCCATCATAGATAAAAGTAAATAAGATTAAAATGAACATGAAAAATCAATATTCACCATTCGTGGATAATAGTTAATCAGAAAAAAATGAAGATGAATAATCAATAGTCATCAGTCCTAGTTCATAGGAAATCAGAAATAAATAAAGCTGAAGTAACAGTAGTCACCAATCAAAAATAATAGGAAGTCATATATAAATGAACATGAATAATCAATGTTCACGATTCGTGGATATTACTAAATCAGAAATAAATGAACATGAATAATCAATAGTCATCAGTATTAGTACATGGAAAATCAGAAATAAATAAAGCTGAAGTATCAATAGTCATCAGTCATAGATAATAGTAAGTCAGAAATAAATGAACAGAAATAATCAATATTCACCATTCGTGGATAATAGTAAATGTGAATAAAACATGAATAATCAATAGTCATCAGTCATAGTTAATAGGAAATCAGAAATATGTAAAGCTGAAATATCAATAGTCATCAGTCATAGATAAGAGTAAGTCAGAAATAAATAAACAGGAATAATTAATATTCAAGATGGTGGATGATAGTAAATCAGATACAAATGAACATGAATACTCAATTGTCATGAGTCGAAGTTATTTGTAAACCAGAAAAAAATAAAGTTTAAATATCAATAGTCATCAGTAATAGATAATAGTAAGTCAGAAATAAATGAACATGAATTATCAATGTTCACCATTCATGGATAATTCTAAATCAGAAATAAATGAACGTGAATAATCAATAGTAATCAGTCATAGTTCATTTGATATTAGAAAGAAATAAATCTGAAGTATCAGTAGTCGGCAGTCATAGATGATAGTAGGTCAGATATGAATGAACAGGAATAATCAATATTCACCATTCGTAGATAATAGTAAAGCAGAAATAAGTGAACTTGAATAACCAAAATCATCAGTCATACTTAACAGGAAATCAGAAAAAATTTAAGCAGAAATATCAATAATCATCAGTCATAGATAATAGTAAGTCAGAAATAAATGAACATGAATAATCAATATTCACCATTCGTGGATAATAGTAAATCAGAAATACATAAAGCTAAAATATCAATAGTCATCAGTCATAGATTAGAGTAATTCAGAAATAAATAAACATGAATAATCAATATTCACCCTTAGTGGTAAACAGTAAATCAGAAATAAATGAACATGAATAATCAAGAGTCATCAGTCATAGTTGATGGGAAATCAGAAATAAGTAAAGCTAAAATATCATTAGTCATCAGTCATAGATAAAAGTAAGTCAGAAATAAATGAACAGGAATAATCAATATTCATGACTCGTGGATAATAGTACATCATAAATAAATGAACATGAATAATCAATAGTCATCCGTCATAGTTCATAGCAAACCAGAAATATATAAAGCTGAAATATCAATAGTCATCAGTCATAGATAATAGTAAGTCAGAAATAAATGAACATGAATAATCAATATTAAGCATTCATGGATAATTGTAAATCAGATATGAAAGAACAGGAATAATCAATAGTCATCAGTCATTCTTAATAGTAAACGAGAAAAAAATAAAGCTGAAATATCAGTAGTCATCAGTCATAGATAATAGTAAGTCAGAAACAAATGAAGATGAATAATCAACATTCAGAATTCGTGGATAATAGTAAATCAGAAATAAATGAACATGAATAATCAATATTCAACATTATTGGATAATAGTAAATCAGATATAAATGAACATGAATAATCAATATTCATCAGTCACAGTTATTAGGAAAACAGAATTAAATAAAGTGAAATATCCATAGTCATAAGTCATAGATAATTGTAAGTCAGAAATAAATGAACAGGAATAATCAACATTCACCATTCGTGGAAAATAGTAAATCAGAAGAAAATCATCTTGAATAATCAATAGTCTTCACTCATAGTTAACAGTAAATCAGAAATAGGTAAAGCTGAAATATCAATAGTCATCCCTCATAGAGAATAGTAAGTCAGAAATAAATGAACTGGAATAATCAATATTCACCATTCGTGGATAATAGTAAATCAGAAATATATGAACATGAATAATCAATCGTCATCAGTCATAGTTAATACGAAATAAGAAATTAATAAAGCTGAAATATCAATAGTCATCAGTCATAGATAATAGTAAGTCAGACATATGTGAAAAGTAATATTCAAAATTCACAATTCATGAATAATAGTAAGTCAGAAATGATCATGAATAATCAATAGTCATCTGTCATAGTTAATAGGAAATCAGAAATAAAAAAAGCTGAAATATCAATAGTCATCATTCATAGATAATAGTAAGTCAGAAATAAATGAACAGGAGTAATCCATATTTACCATATATA
>NW_021621921.1:0-1030 GCF_004785775.1 Grammomys surdaster | reverse complement strand
CTACTGATATTTGAGCTTTATTTATTTCAGATTTCCTATTAACTATGCTAAATGACTATTGATTATTCATGTTCATTTATTACTGATTTACTTTTATCCACGAATGTTGAATATTGATTTTCCGTTCATTTATTTTTGACTTACTATTATCTCTGACGCATGACTATTGATATTTCAGCTTTATTCTTTTCTGATTTACTATTAATTATGACTGATGAGTATTTATTATTCATGTTCATGTATTTTTGATTTACAATTATCCACACATGGTGAATATTGATTATTCCTATTCACTTATTTATGACTTACTATTATCTATGATGGATGACTATTGATATTTGAGCTTTATGTATTTTTGATTTCCTATTAACTATGACTTATGACTATTCAATATTCATGTTCATTTTTTTCTGATTTATTATTTTCCACGAATGGTGAATATTGATTATTCCTGTTCATTTATTTCTGATTTTCTATTTTCTATGACTGATGAATATTTATATTTCAGCTTTATTTATTTCTGATTTCATATTACCTATGACTAATCACTGTTGATTATTCATTTTTATTTATTTCTGATTTACTACTATCCACGAATGTTGAATATTGATTATTCATGTTCATTTAATTCTGACTTTCCATTATCTGTGACTGATGACAACTGATATTTCAGCTTAATTTATTTCTGATTTCCTATTAACTATGACAAATGACTACTGATTATTCATGATAACTTATTTCTGACTTACTCTTATCTATGAATGATGAATATTGATATTTCAGTTTTACTTACTTATGGTTTACTATTATCTATGACTGGTTCATACTTCAGGTTTATTTTTTTCTGATTTCCTATTATCTATTGTTGATGATTATTGATTATTCATGTTCATTTATTTCTCATTTACTATTAATCACGAATGGTGAATATTGATTATTCCTGTTCTTTTTTTTCTGAATTACTATTATATATGACTGATGAGTATTGATATTTCAGCTTTATTTATTTCTGATTTCCTATTAACTATAA
>NW_021621920.1:0-3678 GCF_004785775.1 Grammomys surdaster | reverse complement strand
GACTTACTATTATCTATGTGTGATGACAATTGATATTTCAGTTTTATATGTTCTGATTTCCCTTGAACTATGAGTAATGATTATTCATTATTCAAGTTCATTTATTTCTGATTTACTATTACCCACAAATGGTGAATGCTGATTATTCATGTTCATTTTTTTCGGACTTACTATTATCTATAACTGATGACTCTTAATATTTCAGCTTTATATGTTTCTGATTTACTATGAACTATGAATGTTGACTATCGATCATTCATGTTCAATTTTTCATCATTACCGTTATCCATGAAAGTGAATATTGATTATTCATTTTCATTTATATCTGATTTACTATTATCCACGAATGGATAATATTGATTGTTCATGTTCATTTATTTCAGACTTACAATTATCTATGACTGATCACTATTGATATTTCAGCTATATATATTTCTGATTTACTATGAACTATGACGGATGATTATTGAGTATTCATGTTCATTTTTTTTCTGATTTACTATTATCCACGAATCGTGAATATTGATTATTCTCTTCATTTATTTCTTACTTTATTATTTATGACTCGTGACTTTTCATATATAAGCTTTATTAATTTCTGATTTCCCATGAACTATGACTGACGACTATTGATTGTTCATATTCATTTCTTTCTGATTTACTATTATCCACGAATGGTGAATATTGATAATGCATGTTCATTTATTTCTGACTTACTATTATCTATGTCTGATGGCTAATGATATTTCAGCTTTATAAATTTCTGATTTACTATGAACTATGACTAATGAGCATTGATTATTCGTGTTCATTTATTTCTGGTGTACTATGATCCACGAATCGTGAATATTGATTATTCATGTTCATTTATTTCTGACTTACTCTTATCTATGTCTGATGACTATTGATATTTCTGCTTTATTTATTTCTCATTTCCTATTAACCATGACTGATGACGATTGGTTATTCATGTTCATTTATTTGTGATTTACTATTATCCACGAATCGTGAATATTGATTATTCCTGTTCATTTATTTCTGACTTACTCTAATCTATGACTGATGACTATTGATATTTCAGCTTTATTTATTTCTGATTTTCCATGAACTAATAGTGACGAGTGTTGATTATTCATGTTCATTTATTTCTGATTTACTATTATCCATGTATGGTGAATATTGTTTATTCATGTTCATTTATTTCTGACTTCCTATTATCTGTGTCTGATGACTACTGATATTTCTGTTTAATTTATTTCTGATTTCCTGTTTATTATGACTAATGGCTTTTGGTTATTCATGTTAATTAATATCTGATTTACTATTATCCACTAATCGTTTATATTGATTATTCATGTTCATTTATTTCTGACTTACTATTATTTATGGTTGATGAGTTTTCATGACTAATGACTATTGATTGTTCAAATTCATTTATGTCTGATTTACTATTATTCACGAATGGTGAATATTGATTATGCATGTTCATTTATTTCTGGCTTACTATTATCTATGACTGATGACTAATGATATTTCAGCTTTATATATTTCTGAATTACTATGAACTCTGACTAATGAGAATTGATTATTTGTGCTCATTTATTTCTGATTTACTATGATCCATGAATCGTGAATATTGATTATTCACGTTCATTTATTTCTGACTTACTATTATTTATGATTGATGACTTTTGATAATTCAACTTTATTCATTTCTGATTTCCCATGAACTATGACTGATGACTATCGATTAATCATGTTTTTTATTTCTGATTTCCTATTATCCACGAATAGTGAATACTGATTATTCCTATCAATTTATTTCTGACTTATTAGTATCTAAGACTCATGACTATTGTTATTTCACCTTTGTTTCTGATTTCCTATTAACTATGACTTATGACTATTGATTATTAATTTTCATTTTTTTCAGATTTACCGTTATCCACGAATGGTGAATATTGATTTTTCATTTTAATTTATTTCTAATTTATTATTATCAACGATTGGTGATTATTGATTATTCATGTTCATTTATTTCTGACTATTTTCTACAACTGATGACTATTGATATTTCAGCTTAATTTATTTCTGATATCCAATTAACTTTGACTGATGACTATTGGTTATTCATGTTCATTTATTTCTAATTTATTATTATTCACAATTCGTGAATATTGATTATTCATGTTGATTTATTTCTGACTTACAATTATTTATGGTTGATGACTTTTGATACTTCAGCTTCATTTATTTCTGATTTCCAATGAACACTGACTGATGACTATTGTTTATTCATGTTCATTTTTTCTGATTAACTATTACCCACTAATGGTGAATATTGATTATTACTGTTCATTTATTTCTGACTTACTATTATGTGTGACTGATGACTATTGACATTTCAGCTTTATATATTTCTGATTTATTATTAAGTATGACTGATAACTATTGATTATTCATATTCATTTATTCCTGATTAACTATTATCCACGAATTCTGAATATTGATTATTCATATTCATTTATTTATGACGTAATATTATCCATGACTGATGACTACTGATATTTCAGCTTTTTTTTCTTGTTTAGTATTAACTATGCCTGATGACTATTGAATATTCATGTTCAATTATATCTAATTTCATATTATCCACGAATTGTGAATATTGATTATTCCTGTTCATTTATTTACAACTTATTATCATCTATGACTGATGACTATTGATATTTCAGCTTTATTTTTTTCTGCTTTACTATTAAGTATGACTTATGACTATTGATTATTCATATTCATTTATATCTGATTTACTCTTATCTATGACTGATTATTATTGATATTTCCGCTTTATTTTTTCCGATTTACGATTAATTATGACTGATGACTATTGATTATTCATGTTCAATTTTTTCATGTTTACCATTATTCACGAATGGTGAATATTTATTATTCATGTTCATTTATTTCTGATTTACTCTTATCCACGAATGCTGAATATTGATTATTCCTGTTCACTTATTTCTGAATTACTCTTATCTACGACTGATGATTATTGATGTTTCCCTTTATTTATTTCTGATTTTCTATTAACTGTGACTGATGACTAGTGGTTATTCATGTTCATTTATTTCTGATTTACCATTCTCCACGAATCATGAATATTGATTATTCCTGTTCATTTATTTGAGATCTACTAATATCTATGACTGATGACTATTGATATTTCCTTTTTATTTATTTTTTATTTTCTTTTTACTACGACTGATGACTTTTGGTTACTCATGTTCATTTATTTCAGATTTACTATTATAAACGAATAGTGAATATTGATTTATCATGTTCATTTATTTATGACTTACTATTATCTATGTCTGTAGACTTTTGATATTTCCGCTTTATTTATTTCTGATTACCTATAACTATGACTGATGACTTTTGGCTACTCATGTTCATTTACTTCTGATTTACTACTATCCATGAATCGTGAATACTGATTTTTCATGTTCATTTATTTCTGACTTACTATTATTTATGACAGATGACAAATGATATTTCAGCTTTATACATTTCTGCTTTCCCATGAAATCTAACTGATGACTATGGATTATTCATGTTCATTTATTTCCAATTAACTATTATCCACGAATTCTGAATGTTGATTATTCATGTTCATTTATT
>NW_021621919.1:0-10597 GCF_004785775.1 Grammomys surdaster | reverse complement strand
TATTTATTTCTGACTTAGTATTATCTATGACTGATGACTACTGATATTTCAGATTTCTTTATTTCTAATTTACTATTAACTATGACTGATAACTATGGACTATTCATGTTCATTTATTTTCTGATTTACAATTATCCACGAGTGTTGAATACTGATTACTACTGTTCATTTATTTCTGACATACTTTTTCTATGACTAATGTTTATTGATATTTCAGCTTTATTTCTCTCTTTTCCTTTTAACTATGACTGATGACTATTGATTATTAATATTCATTTATTTCTGATTTATATTATCCACATATTGTGAATGTTGATTATTCCTGCTCCTTTCTTTATGAGTTTCTATTTTCTATGACTGATAACTATTGATATTTAAGCTTTATTTATTTCTGATTTCTTATTAACTATGACTGATGACTATTGATTATTCATGTTCATTTATTTCTGATTTATTAATATCCACAAATGGTGATTATTGATTATTCCTGATCATTTGTTTCAGACTTATTTTATCTATGACTGATGACTATTGATATTTCAGCTTTATTTATTTCTTATGTCCTATTAACTATGAATAATGAATATTGACTATTCATGTTCATTAATTTCTGATTTACAATTATCCATGAGTTGTGAATATTGATTATTACTGTTCATTTATTACTGACTTACTTTTATCTATGACCTATGACTATTGATATTTCAGCTTTATTAATTTCTTATTTCCTTTTAACCATGAATGATGACTATTGATTATTCAAGTTCATTTATTTCTGACATTCTGTTATCTATGACTGATGACTATTGATTATACATGTTCATTTATTTCAGATTTTCTATTATCTATGACTGACTATTGATATTTCAGCTTTATTTCTTTCTGATTTCCTATTAACTATGACATGTGACTATTGATTATTCATTATCTTTTTTTCTGACTTACATTTTTCAATGACTGATGAATATTGATATTTCTCCTGTATTTATTTCTGATTTACTATTATCTATGATGGATGACTATTGATATTTCAGCAATATTAATTTCTGATTTCCTTCTGATTTCCTATTACATATGACTGTTGGCTCTTGGTTATTCTTTTTTATTTATTTCTGATAAACAATTATCCACGAATCGTGAGTATTGATTATTCCTGTTCATTTACTTCTGACTTACTGTTATCTATGACTGATGACATTTATATTTCAGTTTTACTTATTTCTGATTTCCTATTAAAGATAACTAATCACTATTGATTATTCATTTTTATTTATTTCTGATTTATTCCTATCCACGAATTGTGAATATTGATTATTCCTGTTAATTTATTTCTGATTTACTATTATCCACGAATGGTGAATAAGATTATTCATGTTCATTTATTTCTGACTTACTGTTATCTATGACTGATGACTACTGATATTTCTGCTTTATTTATTTCTGATTTACTATTAACTATGACAGATGACTATTTAGTATTTTTGTTCATTCATTTCTGATTTACTATAATCCACGAATTGTGAACATTGATTATTCATGTACATTTATTTCTGATTTAATGTTCTCTATGACTGATGACTATTGATATTTTAGCTTTATTTCTGATTTTCCATTAACTATGAATGATGACTATTGACTCTTCAAGTCCACTTATTTCTGATATAGTATTATCAACAAATGGTGACTATTGATGATTCATGTTCAATTATTTCTGACTTACTTTTATCTATGAATGCTGAGTATTGATATTTCAGCTTTATTTATTTCTAATTTCCTATTAAAAAGGACTGATGACTATTGATTATTCATGTTCATTTATTACTGATTTACTATTATCCACAAATGGTGAATATTGATTATTCCGGTACATTTATTTATGAATTACTATTATCTATGACTGTTTACTATTGATATTTCAGCTTTATTTCTGATTTTCTATTAAATAAGACTGATGACTATATATTATACATAATCATATATTTCTGACTTATTATTATCTAGGACTGATGACTATTCATATTTCAGGTTTAATTATTTCTGATTTACTATTAGCCATTACTGATGACTGTAGATATTTAAGTTTATATATTTCTGATATCTCATTAACTATGACTGAGGACTATTGATTACTCATGTTCATTAAATTCTGATTTACTATTATCCACGAATGGTGAATATTGATTATTCCTCTTGATTTATTTGTGACTTAATATTATCGAAGGCTAATGACTTTTGATAATTAACAATTATTTGTTTCTTATTTCCTATTAACTATGAGTGATGATTATTGATTATTCAAGTTCATTTATTTCTGATTTATTATTATCCATGAATTGTGAATAGTGATTATTCGTGTTCATTTATTTCTGAGTTACTATTATCTATTACTGATGACTATTGAAATTTCAGCTTTATTTATTGCTGATTTCCTATTAACTATGCCAGATGACTATTGATTATTTATGTTCATTTATTTCTGACTTACTATTATCTATGACTGATGACTATTGATATTTCAGCTTTATTTATTTCTTACTTACTATTATCTATGGCTGATGACTATTGATATTTCAGCTTTATTTATTTCTGATTTACCGTTAACTATGAAAGATGACTATTGATTATTCATGTTCATTTATTTTGATTTATTATTATCCACAAATGAAGATTATTGTTAATTCCTGTTCACTTTTTTCTGACTTACTATTGACTATGACAGATGACTACTGATATTTCTGCTTTATTTATTTCTGATTTCCTATTAACTATTACTGATGAAGATTGATTGTTCATATTCATTTATTACTGATTTACTATTATCCACGAATGGTGAATATTGATTATTCCATTTCATTAATTTCTGAATTCCTATTGCCTATGACTGATGATTATTGATATTTCAGCTTTATTTGTTTCTCATTTACTATTAATTATGACTGATGACTATTGATTATTCATGTTCATTTATTTCTGATTTACTTTTATCCACGAATGTTGAATATTGATTACTCATGTTCATTTATTTCTGACTTACTATTATCCATGACTCATGACAATTGATGTTTCAGCTTTATTTATTACTGATGTCCTATTGACTATGAATGATGAATATTGATTATTCATGTTCATTTATTTCTGGTTTACTATTATCCACAAATGGTGATCATTGATTATTCCTTTTCATTTATCTCTGAGTAACTTTTATCCACGAATGGTGAATATTGATTATTCATGTTCATTTATTTCTGTCTTACTATTATCTATGACTGATGAATACTGGTATTTCTGCTATATTTATTTCTGATTTACTATTAACTATGACAACTGATTATTGATCGATCATGATAATTTATTTCTGATTTATTGTTATCCACGACTGGTGAATATTGATTATTCATGTTCATTTATTTCTGACTTACTATTATCTATGACTGATTATTATTGATATTTAATTTTATTTATTTCTGTTTTACCATTAACTATTAATGATGACTATTGATTATTCACCTTCATTTATTTCTGATTTACTATTATCCACAAATGGTGATTATTGATTATTCCTGTTTTTATTGCTGACTTATTTTTATCTATGACTGATGACTATTGATAATTCAGCTTTATTTATTTCTGATTTCCTATTAACTATGCCAGATGACTATTGATTTTTCACGTTCATTTATTTCTGATTTTCCTTTATCTATGACTGATGACTATTGATTATTCATGTTCAAATATTTTTGAATTACTAGTATCTATGCCTGATGACTAATGATATTTCATCTTAATTTATTTCTCATTTACTATTAATTATGACTGATGAGTATTGATTATTCATGTTCAATTATATCTGATTTAGTATTATCCATGAATGGTGAATATTGATTATTCCTGTTCTTTTAACTTTGACTTACTTTTATCTATGATGATGACTATTGATATTTCAGCTTTATTTATTTCTGATTTCCTATTAACTATGCCAGACGTCTACTGATTATTCATGATCATTTATTTCTGACTTGCTATTATCTATGACTGAGGACTATTGATATTTCAGCTTTATTAATTTCTGATTTACTATTAACTATGTTTGATGACTATTGAATATTCATGTTCATTTATTTCTGATTTATTATTATCCAAGTGTGGTGAATATTGATTATTCATGTTCATTTATTTCTGACTTACTATTATCTATGACTGACGAATATTGATATTTCAGCTTTATTTATTTATGATGTCTTATTTACTATGACTTATGAATCTTCATTATGCATGTTCATTTATTTCTGATTTTCTCTTTTCCACAAATGGTGAATATTGATTATTTCAGTTCATTTTTTTGTGACTTACAATTTTCTACGACAGATGACTGTTAATATTTCAGATTTATTTATTTCTGATTTCCTGTTAACTATGACTGAAGACTATTGATTATTCATGTTCATTTATTTCTCATTTACTATTATTCACGAATGGTGAATACCGATTATTCAGGTTCATTTGTATCTGACTTACTTTATCTATGACTGATGACTATTGATATTTCATCTTAATTTTTTTCTCTTTTACTATTAACTATGACTGATGACTCTTGATTACTCATGTTCATTTATTCCTGATTTATTATTATCCATGAATGGTGAATATTGATTATTCCATTTCTTTTATTTCTGAATTACTATTGTCTATGACTGATGATTTTTGATATTTCAGCAAAATTTGTTTCTCACTTACTCTTAACTATGACTGTTGAATATTGATAAATCATGTTCATTTATTTCATATTTACTATTATCCACGAATGGTGAATATTGACTATTCGTGTTTAATTATTTCTGACTTACTATTATCTATGACTGATGAGTATTGATATTAAAGCTTTATTTATTTCTGATTTACTATTAACTATGACTTATGACTACTGACTATTCATGTTCATTTATTTCTGAATTACTCTTTTCCTTGCATGGTGCATATTGATTATTACTGCTCAATTCTTGCTGAGTTAGTATTTTCGATGACTGACGACTAGTGATATTTCAGCTTTATTTATTTCTGATTTCCTATTAACTATGACTGATGATTATTGATTATTCATGTTCATTTATTTCAGATTTAATTTTATCCATAAATGGTGAATATTGATTATTTCTGTTCATTTATTTCTGACTATTATCTATGATGGGTGACTATGGATATTTAAGTTTAATTTTTTCTGATTTACTATTAATTATGACTGAGGACTATTAATTATTCATGCTCATGTATTTCTGATTTACAATTATACACAAGTGGTGAATATTGATTATTCCTGTTCATATATTTCTGACTTACTATTTTATATGACTCATGACTACTGATATTTCTGGTTTTTTTATTTCTGATTTCCTATTAACTATTTTTAATCACTATTGATTATTTATTTTTATTTATTTCTGATTTACTACTATCCACGAATTATGAATATTGATTATTCATGTTCATTTATTTCTGATTTATTATTATCCACGAATGGTGAATATTAATTATAATGGTTTTTTATTTCAGAATTACTATTATCTGTGACTGATGATTATTGATATTTCAGCTTTATTTATTTCTGATTTACTATTAACTATGACTTATGACTATTGATTTTTCTTGTTCATTTATTTCTGATTTACTCTTTTCCACGGATGGTGAATATTGATTATTCCTGCTCATTTCTTTCTGATTTACTGTTTTCTATAATTGATGATTATTGACATTTAAGCTTTATTAATTTCTGATTTACTTTAAACTTGACAGATGACAATTGATTATTCATGTTCATTTATTTCTGTTTTATTATTATCCTCGAATGGTGAGTATTGATTTTTCATGTTCATTTATTTCTGACTTACTATTATCTATGACTGATGACTATTGGTATTTCAGTTTTATTTATTTCTGTTTTACCATTATCTATGACTGATGACTATTGAATATTCATGTTCATATATTTCTGACTCTCTATTACCTATGACTGAAGACTATTGATTATTCATGTTCATTAATTTCAGATTTTCGATTATCCACGACTGATGACTATTGATATTTCAGCTTTATTTATTTCTGATTGCCTAATAACTATGACTTATCACTATTGACTATTCATTTTCATTTATTTCTGGTTTAGTCTTCTCCACGAATTGTGAATATTGATTATTCCTGCCCATTTCTTTCTGAGTTACTATTTTCTATGACTGATAACTATTGATATTTAAGCTTTATTTATTTCTGATTTCCTATTAACTATTACTGATGACTATTAATTATTCATGTTTATTTATTTCTGATTTACTATTATCCACAAGTGGTGAATATAGATTATTCCATTTCATTTATTTCTGAATTCCTATTGGCTATGACTGATGATTATTGATATTTCAGCTTTATTTGTTTTTCATATACTATTAATTATGACTGATGACTATTGATTATTCATGTTCATTTATTTCTGATTTACTATTATCCACGAATGGTGAATATTGATTCCTCATGTTCTTTTATTTCTAACTTTCTATTATCTATGACTGATGACTATTGATATTTCAGCTTTCTTTATTTCTGATTTCCAATTAACTATGAGAGATGACTATTGATTATTCATGTTCATTTATTTCTGACTTACTATTACCTATGACTGATGACTATTGATTATTCATGTTCATTTATTTCTGATTTGATATTATCCACAAATTGTGAATATTGATTATTCCTATTCATTTTTTTCTGACTTACTATTTCTATGACTGATGACTTGATATTTCAGCTTTATTTATTTCTGATTTTCTATGAACTATGACTGATGACTATTGGTTTTTCATTCTCATTTATTTCTGATTTACTCTTATCAACGAAGGGTGAATATTGGTTATTCATGTTCTTTTATTTCTGAGTTACTATTATCTATGACAGATGACTATTGATATTTCAGCTTTATTTATTTCTTATTTCCTATTTACTATGAATGATGACTTTTGGTTATTCTTGTTCGTCTATTTCTGATTTATTATTATCTATGGATCATCAATATTGATTATTCATGTTCATTTATTTCTGACTTACTATTATCTATGACTGATGACTATTGTTATCTCAGCTTTATAAATTTCTGATTTACTCTTAAATATGACTGATGACTATTGATTATTCATCTTCATTTTTTTCTGATTAACTATTATCCACGAATTCTGAATATTTTTTATTCATGTCCATTTATTTCTGATTTACTATTATCTATGACAGATGACTATTGATATTTCAGCTTTATTTATTTCTGATTTCCTATTTAATATGAATGATGACTATTGATTATTCATGTTCATTTTTATCTGATTTACTATTTTCCACGAATGGTGAATATTGATTATTCCTGTTCATTTATTTCTGGCTTACTATTATCTATGTCTGATGACTACTGATATTTCCGCTTTATTTTTTTCTGATTTCCTATTAACTATGACTTAAAACTATTGATTATTCAAGTTCATTAATTTCTGATTTACTATTATCCACGAATGGTGAATATTGATTATTCATGTTCATTTATTTCTGACTTACTATAATGTAATACTGATGACTATTGATACTTCCGCTCTATAAATTTCTGATTTACTATGAATTATGACAGATGACTTTTGATTATTCATGTTCAATTTTTTTCATCTTTACCATTATCCACGAATGGTGAATATTGATTATTCATGTTCATTTATTTCTGACTTACTATTATCTCGGAAAGACGACTATTGAGATTTCAGCTTTATTTATTTCTGATTTCCTATTAATTATGACTGATGACTATTGGTTATCCATGTTCATTGTTTTTCAGATTTACCATTATCCAATAATGGTGGATATTGATTATTCATGTTCTATTTTCTTCAAATTTACCATTATCCACGAATGTTGAATATCAATTATTCATTTTCTTTTATTTCTGTCTTTCTAATATCTATGACTGATGACTATTGATATTTCCACTTTATTTATTTCTGAATTCCTATTAACTATGACTTTTGAATTTGGTTATTCATGTTCATATATTTCTGCTTTACTATTGTCCATGAATCGTGAAAATTGATTTTTCTGTAAATTTATTTCTGATTAACTATTATTTATCACGCATGACTTTCAATACATCAGCTTTATTTATTTCTGGTTTGCCCTGAACAATGACAGATGACTATTGATTACTCAAGTTCATTTATTTCTGATTTAATATTATCCACGAATGGTGAATATTGATTATGCATGTTCATTAATTTTTGACTTACTATTTTTTATTAATGATGACTAATGATATTTCAGCTTTATTTTTTTCTGGTTTACTATTAACTATGACTGATGCCTATTGATTATTCATGATCATTTATTTCTGATTTACTATTATCCACGAATGGTGAATACTGATTATTCATGTTCATTTATTTTTTATTTACTATTATCCAAGAATCGTGAATATTGATTATTCATCTTCATTTACTTCTGAGATACTATTATCTATGACTGATGACTATTTTTTTTGTTGTTTATTTTTGTTTGTTTGTTTGTTTTTTGTTTTTGGATGCTGTAGAATATATATATATGTATATATGTATATATACATATATATATATTAGAATATATACATACACACACACACATACACTCACATATATATTCTTGTTTTCACCACTTCACCCACTGTGCTCCAACCACACCACTTTGCCATTCGCCATTCTCTCTTTTCTTCTCTGTTCTTCTTTGTATTTCTTTCTTGTGTCCTCCCACTAAGAGCTGGAACTCATGATCCTCCTCCTGTGTCAGTCTCTCAAGTGCTGGTTTACAGTGGCTTTGCCTTGTCTGTCCTGGGAACTTGCTCTGTATACTAGGCTGGCTTTGAACTCACGGGAAGGATCCAGCCTGCCCCTGCATGCCTCCAATCCCAGCACTCGGGAAGCAGAGGCAGGTAAATCTTTAAGTTTGAGGTCAGCCTTGTCTACAATGTGGGTTCCAGGACAGCTAGTCCTACACAGAGAATCCCTATCTTGAAAAAAATTTTTTTAAGTTTTTTCCCGCTCTTTTAGTAGAATCGTCTCAACGCCATTTATTTTGGCCGATCCTTTTTCCAGCGACTAGTAACGCCATTCCCATTATAAACCATGTTCCCTTGAGTTTGTTTTCAGTTCGGCCTAACAATCTTTATTTTCCTCCAAGCGGAGATGCTTTTCTGCGAGCCTCTTTCTGGACTACCTTTCCCGTGCTCTTCAGTTCACAGCTTAGCAGACAGATCTCTCATATCTCCATTGTCTCTAGGCCCTTTGCGCTCCTCAACTCTGAAGGGCCTGTAGAACCCAGGGCCATTAGAATCTCCAAGATGCTAGACTGTGGCTAGGGCGGTTGGCGTGGAGACTTCTGAGAGGACCAACGTTCCGCGTCCTAGTGACTGAATAAAGTTGGCACCAGCGTCGCCAGGGGGTGCGTCACTCGACTGATGACTATTTACACTTCAGCTTTATTTATTTCTTTTTGTCCATGGACTACTACTGACAACTATTGACTATTCAAGTTCATTTTTTTTCTGATTTACAATTATTCATGAATGGAGAATAGTAATTATTCATGTACATTATCTCTGACTTAATATTATCTTTGACTGATGACTAATGATATTTTAATTTTATTTATTTCTGATTTCCAATGAACTATGACTGATGACTATTGATTATTCATGTTCATTTATTCCTGATTAACAATTATGGACGAATGGTGAATATTGTTTATTCCTGTTCATTTATTTCTGACTTACTATTATCTATGACTTATGACTATTGATATTTCAGCTTTGAATATTTCTGGTTTGCTATTAAGTATGACATGACTATTGATTATTCATATTCATTTATTTCAGACTTAATATTATCTATGACTGATGACTATTGATATTTCGCTTAACATATTTCTGATTTACTATGAACTATGACTGAGGACTATCGATTATTCATGTCCATTTTTTTCAGATTTACCATTATCCACGAATGGTGAATATTGATTAATCATGTTCCTTTTTTTTCTGATTTATTATAATCCACGAATGCTGAATATTGATTATTCATGTTCATTTATTTCTGACTTCCTATTATCTATGCCTGATGACTATTGATATTTCAGCTTTATTTATTTCTGTCTTCCCATGAACTATGACTGATTACTATTGATTATTCTTGTTCATTTATTTCTGATTTAATATTATTCACAAATGGTGAATATTGATTATTCCTGAACACTTATTTCTGATTTACTATTATCTATGACTAATGACTATTGATATTTGAGCTTTATTTTTTTCTGGTTTACAATTAACTATGACTGACGAATATTAGTTATTCATGGTCATTTATTTCTAATTTACTATTATCCAAGAATGGTGAGTATTGATTATTCCTGTTCATTCATTTCTGACTTCCTCTTATCTATGACTGATGACTATTGACATTTCAGCTTTATTTATTTCTGACTTCCCGTGAACTATGACTGATTACTATTGATTATTCTTATTCATTTATTTCTGATTTACTATTACCCACGAATG